>NC_034410.1:56493568-56643595 GCF_002078875.1 Numida meleagris
GCCGAGTAGAGGGGGACCACCACCTCCCTCTCCCTGCTGACCACTCCTCTTTTAATGCAGCCCAGAACATAGTTGGCCCTCCGGGCTGCCAGCGCACACTGCTGGCTCATGTCCAGCCTCTCGTCCACCAATCCCCTCTAAATTTAATATTATGAACTTCTCAGACAGATAACAACCAAACTATAGCTAGAATATGATTCCCATCACTATTTGCAGGGTCAGCTCATTAGAAAACAGGAAGCTCCATTGCTTTGTACATGGATGGAGCTGACTGTACAGCTGGAGACTGTAACTGAGATACAATACAGAAATGACCACTGGAGCTCCAGTCCTGAGGTCTTTTTTCCAGGTCACAGGGTCTTGATTTCTAAGGACACTAATATACAATACAAGGCAAGAAGACAATAAAAAAAATTAAAAATACCTATAATAAAACAGAACTATTTTCTGTATATAAGAAAAAGTTTGAAACAATAATACACAGCATCATTAAAAAGGCTCAGCTGTTAGCAGCAAGGGAATTTCAGAAGATTACAGATATTGAGCTGTTGTGACTGGGATTAACAGAGTCCGTAGTCAAACAGCGAAACCTTTCACCAGCTACAAAGTCATAATGCTGTTAAAAAGAAAACAACAACAACAACAACAAAAACCTGAACAAAGAAACTCGAGGGCACAAAATCTTTTCCTGAACTACTAAACACTGAACTCTATGAATATGGCTCACATGGATATATAAAGAAGTGAGATCTTTGTTACTTTATCATAGTGAGGTTTTCTTTTGATGATGCTTAATATTAAGCATGTGTTAAAATCCATCCTTATTCAGAAAGCATTCAAGCCCTTGAATTCCACAAAAACCAACCTTACCTTTTCCATTTAATACTGACATTGGAAACAAGTAAAAAATGGTGCTGACAACAGAAGAGGAATCTTTGCTTCCATGCTAGAAGGCCAAGTGAACCAAGATTTTCAGCCTCATTTTCCTGTATAGCAAAGGTTGAATGAACTTAAAGAGCCATGATACCTAGCATAAAACACTCACAGGTTCATTCACCAAAAAATCAGCTAGTAAAAGGTGTTTTTTTCAACCAATAAAGCACACATTGGCACTGAAATTTGGTAAAAAATGTATTATCTACTCTACCTCTATTTGAACCTAAATGAGAGCTACTACTTTACTTGTGTATTTATACTATTTGGTCAAACACAGAGTCTTGCTTACAATTGCTCCAGATATAGGATGTAGCATATGTCAGAGGCTTGAGAGTAAGAAAATTGGAGAAGACAAAAGTTTCACAAACATCTCCATCAGCCTCCAACTAACTTTGTCAACACTCTGATTCATGTCCTTCTTTCTTTTCACAGGAGGACACGCTGGACCAGCCTTAATTCCAGTATCCCCAGGCTTCCAGGGGTTTCGTTGCTCAAAGATTTCAGGATGAGTCTCAATAATGAATGATAAAATAATTTCAATATGTGTTCAATTGTATGACAGAGAGGCATGGGAAGAAATCCTGTTTTCTACCTTTTATTAAGCACAAAGATTCCTCAGTTTTTTACTTGAGCATTTGTTTTAGTCACACCACTATTTCAAAATGCATCTAAAAATTGAGTAGAAATCTATTCCATAACCCTGCCAATGCACTAATAAAAGTAAAGAAATAAACCCAGCCTGGTTACAGTGAAAAGAATGAGAAGGAATGTAATATTTGATGCAAAACTTACATGAAGGATTAGAATATTATTTAAGTTCACGGCATTATTTTTTTCTTGCTGTGTCATTAAGACACACATATCCTGCATTTTCTCAGAGAACTGATCAGCTACTTATAAATGTATTGTTATTAGGTGCTATTCAAAACAGCTTGGCTCAAATTACTGGATTCCCTCCAGGGCCACAACAGCATCTCAGACATATGGATAACCATGTGGTTTACCATTGACTTATATATTCTTTGTCTTTGCTCCTGTAAGATTGTAAGTACATTGTGCAATAGAAAACTCCTAATGCTTCCAGTCAGAGCAAACTACAGCCTTGTATTTATTTGTTGCCTTTTACATCTGTATCTATTTCCTTTATCTCCTAATATTAACAGATTAGCATGATGGAAAAGTCAAAAGCAATTTAACTGGCCGAAATCTCCTAACTACCCAGTTTAACAGGTTATTTGTTTTCAAATAAGCTCTTTTTCAGCCTTAGAAATCATAACTTTTCTATCATTACACATTGCCTTTGAGTCCCTTCCTTCTTCAGGAATCTGGAAAGGCTATTAAAAATATGGTCTAGGACCAGAGTGAGAAGTGTTTTTCATTTTTAATAGGAGTAATGCCAATAATGCTCTACAATCAGCAAGCATATTCAAGTCACATTATTTTGGGGAGAAAACGAAGGTTTTTTTGTTCAGCTCCTCTTCCTCTTAGTTGGTTAATTATTACTACTATTCAATAACAGTGCATTTTCACTGGTACTGATGGAAAAAGAGCAGTTTTCAGACCTTAACATATGTGCACTGTGCTAGGCAGCATTCCTTCGTTTCAGTGTTTCAAATATTATAAATCAACAACTGTTGCAAAACTCCCCTCAGGGCTTAAGGTATTTTACTGCCAAGATCCAACTCTCAGACGCATAATTAGCCCTTAGTGTGAACCAGGGTCATACCTCCTCCTTCATTTTCCCTTCTAATATCTGTTTTGTATCCCCATGTAATTACAGAGGTTTTAAAATATCATTTGAAGAAACAGGAAAGAGAACAGAAATATCCACTGTAAGAAGTGAATTTCAAGTTGAAGTAATAGTACTTTTGTACAAGTGTAAATTGGCCACAAAATACAGAATAATGTATTATTATTATGTCAATTTTTTAAGAATAAAAAATCAGTGTAGTATATATGGTAGTATGCTGTTCAACAGTAAATATAATGCACATACAACGTATGTATAATTAATGAAAACAGGCTGTGCACTGTGAATACCACTGTTACCAAGACACCAGAAGATCTAAACAATTTTCCAGGAAATTTTTGCAATGGTATCTTTTGTAAGCAGGCAAATTAATTGTTTTATTATTTAAATCATTTGCAACAATAATTTACTGATGTAAAACTCTATTACTTTCCACTTAGCAACACTGTAGATCTAACACAGTTCTAAAAGCACAGACACCATTCTTCTGGTTGACATATGGGGAACAAAATTATTTATTAGACAATTAATCTAAAAGAGGACAAAGTGATGCACCAATTGGCAGGTTGAGCATTCGAGAACAGAAGCTAAAGGTCTTCAGTTAATTGTACATGAGTAAATATGTAATGTCTTTGTCTAGACTAAGATTTAAATGTGTGCTGCTAACATATTTTAGCTAACATATATGCTAAAATGTCTTTCGTGGTTAATGCAGTGTATAAGCATCTCAATGCATCTTAAACTGATGAAATTTTAGCACAATACTAAATGAATTCTAATCAATATAGGAAGATATAGATAAGGGGATGTAAACCAGAATCCTAAACTAGTCAGAATTTGATAGCTGAAGTTTTCTATGTTTCCCACCTCCAAGCCATAAATTAGAAAAAGTTACAGAGGAGAAAGTTAAATTAAGTCTGCTTATGTTAATGATCAGGTAGAATCCCCAAATTTATTTACTTAAAGCAATTAGACATCACTCCATGCCCTGTTAACAAGAATGTTGTAAAAATAATGTTACCATAATCTATAGAGTAATCCTATCAAGAAAGAACATCTCTTCAGTTCAGTATTCAAAGTTCAAGCATGATAAGTCGTGAAAACCAATAAGATTCAGTTTCACAGCTTGCTAACTCTTTTAAAATCATGTAGGAAGACTTAAGTAAGATGTACTCAGAATGAAGTAACTTTTTTGTCTCAGAAGAGTGAACTATGCTCTTTGCAAGCCAAGGGAATGATTTAAAAATACGAAACTGTCACATATTAACTATATTTCACTTTCCTGTATTAAAATCACAACAATGAGCTTATTTGGATAACAATGACCTGTGATCCTATAAATCTCGTGTCTAATAATGGCACAGTAATGGGTACTACATTTGTAACAGCAAAGCAATAAGGAGCAACAAAATGTGCTGTACACATAAGAATGCAGAGGAGAGTTGAATCTGAATTTAATACAAAACTAAGAAAGATTCGACAAATAATGTCTTTATATTCATTACCATTGTTTTTTGTTGAGAATTTGCATGCATTTATTTAATCGGTCAAAACGAATATTCAATTATATTTTGTTACACACACACACTCATGCATACATATATTCATCTCAAAACACGACCATTAAAAAGAAGTAAGTGTATACCAGTAGCCAGGTTAATACACCTTCAGATTTGAATTTTCACCCATTTTATTAATGCAACTGTATATCTTAGAGCCTCCAGGTCTATTAAGTAAGCCATCACATGCATTTTTAGTGCATATCCTTAGAGTGAGATGTTTGTTTATAGTGACTTAGGCAGTGGAAGAGTTCTATCAAGAAAAGAGGTTTTTGACACATAAGTTGCAAATAGATGCTGATGTTCTTCAATTCTGACAGAGCAAACCAGCACAAACAATTC
Organism: Numida meleagris; assembly: GCF_002078875.1. Lineage (NCBI taxonomy): Eukaryota > Metazoa > Chordata > Aves > Galliformes > Numididae > Numida > Numida meleagris. The sequence goes on from NC_034410.1 coordinate 56,498,156, forward strand.
TTCATGTATGGAAGTGAAAAGGAATGTAATGTCAATCCCTGGATGGGAAGGCATATTTATTATTTCAGTATAGAATTTATTCTGGTTGATGGACATAGACCAAGAGGAGAAAATCAATACATTCTAGACAGAAAGGTGAGAGAAGCAAAGAGAAAACCTATTTGGTTTGTTTGTTTGCTTTAAATAAAAATTTAATATGCTGTTACTGCTATTCGAGGATTTAACTCACTGAAGTTAAGAAGTTAACTATAGGATGTCATCATCCAGAATTAGGATAAGAAAAAAAAAAACATACAGTAAGTCAACTTCCCTTCTGTTAATAACCTTTACTCATTCATCTTTCATGCATTCATTTAGAACATGACCTGTAGTCAGTGCAAGTTTACTAGCAGGATGCACTAAGGAAAAGCAAAATAGGTTTTGTTTCCTATCCATCCTCCATAATCTTACCTTTTCACTTTAAAAAATGAGATAATGAAAACTCATCAGGTTTCTGAGATTCCCCTTGCAAATTCAGAACAGTAAAAGTCTGCCTTTCTCATTGTTTTTTTTATGTACTGTAATTGTTTTCCTCAGGCTGTGAGGAACTCTAATGCAATTTGTCTCCTTAAGAGGTACTGCTGAGTTCCTTAGAAGACTCAGGACACGGGTAGAAAAATGTCAAGGGGGAAACCTTGCCCAGACACAGACCAGGCAGCAAAGATCCCCAGGGAAAAAAATCATGTTTATTAAGCTACTACTCTTGTTCAGTAAAGGTTAGCAAGCATTACAACGAATTTCCTCTTGGGTCAAATAAAGCAGAAATGAGAGTGGATGTGATACCACCTGACAGGCCTTGATTTTTAGCTGGAAGCTACAGTACTATTTTGGACTCTTTTAGGTTCTGAACCTCAGTTTACAATTATTATTGTAAAAAAACATCTCCATGCTGATTTTGTTAAAAAGAAAAACAAAACAAAACAAAACAAAACAAAAAAAATTCAAACAATGAAGAACAGTCATTTTATCTCCAGAGTACTGCAAGTCTTTTTTGTATAATGTTCCACCACTACATGTGAATCTGGAGCAGGCTAATAATAACAACTGTGTAAAAATGATGGCTACAACCATAGAAGTGCAACCAAAAATTGCTACTGCACAAGCTTTAAAAGAGTCAAAACCACTACTTTTTTTCTTCCAGCTTTATGAAAGTGCATTCCTGTGAGAGGCCTACTGTGTTCCTCTTAAGAAAAATAAATTCACTGTATTTACTGAGAGATGTACTCTGCAAATGATCTAGCATCTCATTAAGATGATTTTTTCCCATATTGTTCTGGCACACAGGCTCTCACAAACGTTTTCAATACTCTGCTCTTCAGATCTCATCAGATTCCCAAACTAGGTCATCTGGAAGGACGATATGGTACACAAACAAATAGATCTCATCCAGCTTCTCTCATCCTTAAGTGTCTGTTATTTAGAGGAATTTGCCCTGCCAAGGAAGGTTTAAGGGGAAAAAAAAAAGTCTTGGGTGGCCCTTTCCCAATAGCTCTCTCTGCACCCCAAGAAAGGCAAGCTGCAGGTCAGGGCTAAGGCCCATCGCATCAGGGTGGCAGGCAGCAAGGTCTATTCTTAGCACACGGGAGCTGACATTTAGCAAAACATAACAAAGACAAGGGAGTTTGTGAACACTTTGCCAAGAGGCCAAGGGCCACGTCATCCTGATAACTCAGATTACAACTACAGCTTACTTCATTTTAGATACCGCATGGTAGCAAAGATGTAAGGAAAAATACTTCAATTGTCTCATGAAGAAAAGGCAGCTGAGAATTAATGATAAGACAAGTTTTCACTGGCTTTGGACTTATGTTTATGAATAAACAGATAATCAATCTAACATTTCAAGGTAAACATATTAATGTTAATGATGAACGTCTGACCAATGCATAAAAATGCAATCTTTTAACAGTTTGTGTCTTAGAAAAAAAAATATGTATGATGCTGTTTTGGTATTTTGCTTTCAAAAGCAACAAAAAAGTTACTTAAAATGGACAGCTATTATCTTCAAAGGTATTTGTTTCAATTATCTCATATGCAAGAAATCTTTTGTCCTCTTCTGCAGAAAGGACACCAATAATTGGCATTTTCATATTGATAATCCTTTGAAAATATCCCATGCAATGCTCTTCTGTTGGATCAACAGTCTGCTAAGACTATGTAGGCTTAGCAGTCACCACTGTTGATAAATGCAGTCAATTCCTGAATACATCACCAAATCCAAAAGTTTGGCCCTGGTTTTTAAGTCTCACAGTTAGGAAAACTTTCAGGAAAGGGCAGGAAGTAGAAGGAAAGAAAAATGCACATAAGAAGTAAAATAAGCAACCTCCAATAGAGAGCTACAGAAGAAATCTGCCAAACATGAAATTAAATTAGTGCTAAACATTGTTGAAACCATAAATAGATCTTAATTTCTAAGTTCAAGTCCTGATACAATCTAGTCCTCAAGGGAAAAAATAACTGAATTCTCTGGTCTCCACGTGTTGTAAATAGTTGCAAAATACAAGCCATTTTCTTTACACCTATAAGTTCCGCTGAGTTCAGTAGTTCAAAAAGTCTCATCATTGCAGCAGATAAGACAGAATTATGACTCTGGGCTTGACATGGTAAAGTGCCTCATTACACACTGTCACAGACATCACAGAATGCAACAGAGATTTCTTCGTCCAGGAGAAATAATGAGCTATCCTGGGTCTGCAGTGTCTTTTATAGCCTCCCAGATGTTTGCACTTACTTATTTATTTATTTTTGCACTTAAAAGCCCCCAAGCTGCTATCAACTATGTAATGAAAAATATGACAGCATAAATCTGATAAATATCAAAATACCAGAATTGCTGATTATGGAAATAATCTGTTTATTCAGCATTTTGTTTTGATAATACGGGATGCGCTCAGATTCTTTCCTTCACAATTCCCTCCTCATTAACATCCTGTCCAGTTTGCTGCAGGCTATGACGTTGTCTCCAGTAATAGTTTTGGCATATGTTTCCTAAGGAAAGGCCTGGCCACCCTTCTGCAGAGCGGATGTCGATTGTGTTAATGCTGGAGATGCACATGCACCGCCTCCTGCTGGGTCTGAGCCCCAGTATCCACATGACCTGTCACTATCACTCAATAGCAGCCGCCCAAAACCCACACAGCACTGCAGATCTTCCCTAGAAATGGGCAATGTATGTGTATGTGTCTACAAACACACATACATGTATGATAGACAGATAGACAGGCACACCTATGCATCCACTTAAAGCACGCTGCAGAAATACACTGTATCTTGCAGTGAAAAAAACTCACTGTCATTCTTCGAAATCCTAAATGAAGGGCAAAAATACCTTGGGGAAAAGGCAAGCTCATTCGCTCCCATCATCACAGATCCTCGTATACAGAGGCCACTGTTACATTTGCTTAAGGCTGTTTCCTCCATTTTTTGAGAGAGATGCAAAAGTAACATGAGTGTCATGTTAATGCAAAAGCGTAATAAAGTTTTCAGCAGTGCTAAGACAAAATGAATTCCCAAATGCCTGAAATGCACCAGTTGGAGCACTGATCTTCAGTAGATAGGATAACCAGAGATAGATAACCAGAAACTCCTCCTTGAACTTTGGACTCCTCTACATCAGTAAATTAATAAAAACAAAACAAAACAAAGCAACAACAAAAAAACACATTCCGGACAGTAGACTTCAAGAGTCTCTACAGTTATTAGACTAGTCCTCAGTTTTCACAGACCTGCTGGCACTCTCCCCTGCACCTTAGAAAAAAATTTCAGCCCAGGGATAAATCCCATAATGTAATTTGGATGTGGCCACTTTCCTTTGGAGATGGGCTGTCCTGTGGCCTCAGTGCCTAAGAATAATCCCAAGCACATTTACTTTTTTATTATAGACACAGCTCATCTGTCCACTACCAAAAACCTCTGGCTTAATATAGGTACTGTATCTCTTTTTCATGGAATAACTGTACAATATCACTGAATAGAGCTTCCCAACTCCCCCTGCCAGCTGAAGCAAACTGTCTTAGTTCCATCTTAACTGTTCTGTGAGGAACATCCAATATATAGAAAGCAAATATTTGCCATATCCAGTCCATTCCTTACTCAAAATTCTGAAAAGATGTTGTAACAGCAAAACTGCTGTTACTGCAATATGAAAAGGAACATAAAGATGACAAACAAACAATGCCAAGCTTACATTCTTCTCATTTAAAGAATAATTATGGGTAGATAAGCATATACTCATGCATGCAAATTAAACACCTTAGCACTCATAACAGGTAGAACCTTTTGATCTGTTCTTTGTGTCGATGTAAGGATGGGTGATGGACTTCTGCAGGGCCTGAAATCCCACTGGGAGACAGAAAGGATAACTTCTAATGTTTGAAAGCACCATTAAAGACTGCATTCATAATGGGACTGGCTTTTCAAAGAACCCACACACCCACAGTGCACCTTTTTCCCTGAAGAGCTCCAGGTCAGGAGAAGCCAAATCTTTACAGCATGATCATGTGTCCCCCTGCTCCACTGAACCAGAACACCCAGTGAGTCAAAGGAGAAATGCCAAAAAATAGAAAAAGAACAGCCTAGACTTTATTTCCTACAATTACACTAAAGGAGTGAACAGTGGGTCTCGGGAGTTCACATTTTTCCAAATAGAAAAACAGTAAGTACAACTTCTCACAGAAATGCAGGTCTAAGTGCTTGCTACCCAAGTGCCTTCAAATGCTTAACTTTAACTTCTCATTGCAAACCCTATTTTAGCAGAGGCAGGGCAAAGGCTATAATCCGGCACAAAACCTACTTAGAAAAACAAGCAGAACGAGTGTTTCTTCCTGATGCTGTGCATCTCAAGATTGCCAGGTGCCAAGGCCTGATGATTTTTTTTTTTTTCCCTGAAGCCACGTGTCATATAATCTGCTGTTTGGCAACACCTTTGTGAACTTTTAGCCTGTCTTAAAACAGCTGCAGATTATCCCCCAAAAGTGAAGCATGCTTCAACGAAAATTGTTGTTCCCTCCTATCTATAATTTAGAGAGGAAATAAGAGAACACAGACAGGAAGGAAAGTATGGGGAGATAGTGAAGCAGAAATGAGAAAACTTTAAGTACAGAGTTTCTGTATACATTCTAGACCAAAGCAAGTCTCCTTATTTCAAAATGCACGACTCACAAAACTACATGCATTTTTAAGGACAATGTTCATCTGCTCTTTGCAGGACCAGACTGAAGAATTGTACATGAAAAATACATTTTAAATACAGTATGTGCTGAGAAGCCAATATGGTAAAACATTACAGCAATGAGTTGGCTACAGATCATGCTAAAGATACACTGGTCTTTCTCTCCTATCTTCTTCCCCCTTCCTACATATTGCAGTGTCTCTGAGGCGGTACAGAAAACCCAAAGCAGAACGCTGGGCATAAGAAATGTCACTCACCTACATCTGTTTTGGTTACATTTCCCATCACCAAGCAGACAGGAAATGTTCTCAGGCTCACAAAGGGGCAAACAGAAGCCAGAGCTAAAAGTAGACTGTTTTTTTTTTTTTTCCGCATACTATTACTCTGAAAGAACGGAAACCATATGGGGATTGGGTTATTATTCTGCTAGTTACTGCCTTCAGGTGGCTCCAAATTAAAAAGAAAGACTGTCAGAAGATGTACCCATCTATTCTACCTCTTCTTCACCTGGCCTATTATAGCCTTATTGCAGCTATGCCCACCAGCAAGCTCTAGCCAAAGGTATTCCAGCATTTCACTATCCAACACTTTACCCCCTTAAGCACTAACAGGTTGATAACTTAGCTAAAAAAAAACATTCTGGGCTTAACTATTAACCACCCTTTTCTTTTAAGGAATGATTCAAAGGATTTTCAGATCTAATTTTTTTGAAGCTACTGCACACAGAACAAAGCAATTATCACTCAGACATCTCCCTGAGAGCTCTGTCATGTCCTATATCACCCACCTTTGCTTTAACCTCTACAGCACCACAGCCTTCTCTTCTTCCCTCAGTCATCAAATGTATTTTGCTTCTCTGCATCTTCACATCCCTGGAATTTTTAAGGAATGTTCAAAGGAGGAGCCACTAAAATTAAAAACTGCTCCAAATGTTGAAGTTCAGTCACCTTTAGCCCAGTATCACCTTCTTCAGATTGAAGAATGTAACTGAAATGGTCAGGGAACAGGTCATCACCATTAGAAAACAGCTAGAATGAATTAACAGGTAAACACATCAAATTTAAGAAACAACAGTGATAAGTGATAAGCACCCTCTCCCAGTTTGTTTCTCATTTGCAGATAGCTGGACAACAAGAGGTAGAGCTGTTGTTTGAAAAGTGTTTTTCCATACCAGATACTTGCACAGAAAATCACCATAGACATCTTCAAATATATGTCTCAAATATACGTATACGATATTCAAAATATCTCAAAGACACAAAATAACTGACGGTGCAAAACTGATCTATGGTAGAGCTCACAAGCAATTAATATCCACTGTGTGGCACAGAAAAAAATTACACAGAAAACTGTGGGTGTAATATTTTAAAACTATGAGCTCGGTGGCATACTTTTAGTACCCATAACTTTGTAGGCTGATTTGCAACAACTCTGTGATTTGCAAGAGTAGTGAAATAAACACAAAACCAATCAGGAAAAAGACATCCAGAATGCTAACTTCAGGGCATCTCAGTGTGAGCAGTTGTCTGTTTCCTTACACAAATACACAGGCATTCATCACCAGTAACAGGTACAACTGAAAACTAGAAGCGCAGCTGAATTTCAAAAGATCTTTCCCTGAGTGTACACTGGAATTATTTGTCATTATTTATATTCATAAGAAAAACCTCAAATTGATTTCTACAAAATCACTTTCAATTTGTTCCATCTTTACTTTAGTGGAAACAATTTTTCTTTTCTCAGAAATCTGTGGAATGTATTTTTTTCCTTCTATAGCAACAACAACATTATTTGCGAAAAAAATAAAGAAAAGTAGTCAAGATCATACCAGATGCTGTTCCTTACACAATATAACGATGCTATGGGGCAGTGAAGCTAAAGGTTACATCTGGGAATGCTGCAGGAGAACTTTTCAGCTGCAAATATTGAAGCACCTTCCTTTTGAATTACTGTTCTTGTTATTTTTGCAGCCGCTCATGAACTTTCCAGAATTTGCTGCTGAACACAAACTAAGGAAGACTTCAGAAATACTGAAGTACTACTTTTAACTACATCAAGAATAATGGAAATAAAGCAATAATGACCACATCAATTTCCAAGATGGAGTCATTCTTAGGCATTCAAATCACTGTTGAAACACTCTCCTTCAGGCACTGTTGCTTCATTCCGAACACTGAAGCATCCTTAAAATCATTCAGTACACTTGAACAAGGCCCATGTTCTACAACAGAAGTGTCCTTATTCTAATAAGGGATCTGAACCAGTTCAGAAGGCAATATCCAAGACAACTTGCACTACACAGTAGCACAGGCTTCGCTGTATTATAGTATTATAAGAAATTTGACCACAGCCCAGCAATGCCCATATGGTCTTAGGTTTCCCTACATGTATGAATGCATTCAGATACTTTTATTATGAAATCCACTTAGAGGACTAAAACAATTCATTTAAAAGGCTTGTTGAGATTTTCTGGTTTTCAATAGACTCCAGTCTTCCTAGTGATTATAATTGGCCCCAAAACCCACAGTAGCTGTACACCCTTCTGTAGCACTGCTAAATTTCACTTACCAACTGCAAGCTATTTATCCTAATGTGGTGTAAAAAGAATAAGTACCTGGGCTGGAAATTTTCTTGAAACAATAAATAAATATTAAGTAACAAGACATTGATGCTTACCTATATATCTACATGTGAACACTTTGACTTTAGTTTACAGGCATATGATACTCTATTTTAAACTCATAAAAATAGATTCTTATTACTATGCTCCTCGTCTGTCTTTGGACAGCATTTCTTTTCCAAACGTTTAGCCATTAGCATTGAACTGTACTTCAGCGTATCTGCCAAAGTTATTTTATGGACACAGGAACAACCATTTCTTTGTGCAGACACTCTTAAAGCACACATTCTTCAAAGTTGAACTGAAAAAGCGATCTGTTTCAGTTTAATCATGTCAGCTCTGCAGAGAAGGACCTGGGTGTTCTGGTGGATGACAGGTTGGCCATGAGCCAGTGTGCCCTTGTAGCCAAGAAGGCCAATGGGATCCTGAGGTGCATTAAAAGAGTGTGGCCAGCAGGTCGAGGGAGGTGATCCTCCCCCTCTACTCTGCCCTGGTGAGGCCACATTTAGAATACTGTGTCCAGTTCTGGGCTCCCTAGTTCAAAAAAGACAGGGATCTCCTAGAAGGAGTCCAGCGGAGGGCCACAAAGATGATAAAGGGCCTGGAGCATCTCCTGTATGAGGAAGGGCTGAGTAACCTGGGTCTGTTCAGCCTGGGGAAAAGAAGACTGAGGGGGGATCTGATTAATGTTTATAAATATCTCAAGGGAGGTGGGAGGCCAATGGATGAGGACAGGCTCTTCTTGATGGTGCGTAGTGACAGGACGAGGAGCAATGGACTAAAACTTGAACATAGGAAGTTCCATAAAAACTTGTAAGAACTTCTTTACAATAAGGATGACAGCATTGGAACAGGTTGCCCAGACAAGTTCCAGAGTCTCCTTCTATGGAGATACTAAAGACTCATCTGAAAGACCTGTCTGACCTATTGTAGGGAACGTGCTTCAGCAGACATGTTGAACTCGATGATCTCTTGAGGTCCCTTCCAATCCCTGAAATTCTGTGATTCTGTGATTATTTGCTAATTAATATAATGTTCTTCCTGAATGTAAATACCATTCTTCCCTACAAGGTTATGCAGTCATTTTCCAATTTAAATATGAAACACTACTAAAGAATAAACTGAATACTTCTACACAAAGATAAGATGAGCTAGGATTTGTGCCACAATGAGAAATGTAATTATTGATAAAAACAACATCATCATGTTCAGTTCAGCAAGAGCTAGCTGTCTTAGATCTTTGGCAAGGTGCACAACAGTATCCCAAAACTCTTGTTGAAATTGCTCTGGTTATATATTTTTTAAATGAACAGATATTGATGCATAAGGTGACCATGGAACAGATACTGGCTGCAGGAGATCTCACACTGATGAAAAGAAGCAGCAGTTATCCTTTGCAATTCTACACCTACATAGCCCTATGGTATACCTAGAAGTGTTAAAGATGCTATCTTACTCTGCTCTTAAAGAATCCTTCCACTGAAGTGGTCATAAACTGACTCTTATATTGCCCTAGGTGCTTCCCAGAGAAACCTTCTGTCACATACATATTACCAACCCTACTCCCCTCCCCGCAGTAGGACCTCAGCACCAGGGGATTAGATGAGCTGCTTACATTTCTCATGCCTTCATAAGAGTGGAAAAGTTTAGGAGTGGTTGGCTCTCAGAGGTAATGAGGGAGGGGTAGGGGGTGCAAAGATACACCATTCAGGAGGTTGTTTCTTCTGGCTGACAATATGCTTTATTCCTATAAATCTGCCTTCTGAGGGACAAGACAGTCACCTGAAGAGCTAAAAATTTGTATACAACACTCAAGCCACAAGCAAGGCTGAGATATCTAGGTAATATCAGAGGCACAATTACCCACAGAGAGGAAGCAGCCAGAAAGTATGATGATAAGTAACAACAATTTGCCTGTATAACAACAGGAGACAAAGAGCCATATATCTTGCACAAAACAGCATCTCACTTCTTCCAGGAAATTGAACTATAATCTCAGCTGACAAAATACTAAACTTTAAGGAATTATTTTAGATTGAGGAATAGTCTTACTGCCAGCACTGCTTCTGTGCTGCATCTCCTAGCTTTCCCCTTGCTCTGGCTGGCTGTTCAGGAATGCTCAGTTAGACCATGTTCAAGGGACAGGGCTGGAAAGGCTCTCGTTCCAAAACTTGTGTGAATTACAGGTCTGCATTCATCACCTCCTGTGGAAGTCACAGAACTAATTTTTGAGCTGCTCATGGCCTTTGAACCCCAAGCGTTATGCTCTGAACAAGAATACACCCTGTCACTGAAGTTCACCGAAGTGTAGATGCAGAAACTATACGGCTAATTCCCTTCCTTAAAGGAAATCAAAACACCCTGATGGCACCTGGTGAACATTAAAGCCAGCTTTGGTTTCAAAGTCAGGGGCCCTTGGGAAAAACAGAGGTCACATTTGTCAGGTCACTCTTTGCTCTCTAAACATTGCTTTCCTTCATTCTTTCTTTATGTTTTCATTAACACTATCAAACCTGACAAATATTTTTCTGTTTTTCTTTCCCTCCTCCCCCCACCCATTTCAGTTCTCCCACCATCTGTACCAATCGCTTCAAGGATTATTGTGTGAAAACCTGATTAGGAGAGCAAGCTCGTTTGTGAGATAAAATAGCAAAACAGAGCTGGTAAAGCCAAGTGTGACCATCACATGGTTACTCTCCTGCCCTTCAGCCTGCAGATCAGTATCAGTTCAATGTTGCAAATGCATAAAAAGCAGCTCCTACACCTTAAAGCAGGACCGCCACCACCTCTGTGTCTCAAGAGTGAGAAATGAGTAAAGACTGGCTTCTGTAGGAAAGGTAAAATCCTAATGTCAAACCAGCTGGTCTAAGAGTTTGTTTTGAAGAGACAATATGAGCAGATGCTTCTTAAAAGAAAAACAAACAGGTAGAGCAGGGGAAGATGGCATTTCTTCCTACAGGAAGAATTTCTTAACTGTTCAGTTTGTGGTGAGTTTACATCCTCAAGCATGAAGATTCACTTCCCTTTTGTGGAATGTGCACCAGCAAAAAGTTATGTAATGTAGCTGAAGATGGCCTCATTATCTATGTGAGCTAGTATTTGTAGCAAGTATATAAATAATATTGCCAAGTCATTACCTTTAATTACAAGAAAACAAGAAACATCACAACTCTCCTTCCCATCTTCACTTCCCTCACACACAGACTTTGGCATCCATAAATATTTTGTTAGGTTAATTTTAAAACAAAATATATATTCTTCTCTGCTACATATAATTTCTATTTAAACTTCTCTGTATAACAATAAATTAAATAAATAAATAAAAATGGTGTTTCCAAACTGGAAATATCTCGTAGGAGTCAGAATTTCTCTACTGCACCTATGAACCATGTGCAGCAGAACTGAAGCCGGCTCCTTTCCTGAGTCTAGGCATCTATTTCTGTCATTATCTGCAGGTGAAATGGAGCAGCATGAACACTGTTGGCATAGCAATGTAAAGGGAATTTGTTCTCAGCTAGGCCCTTACCCTGTAATTTCCATGTCTGTGAATACACTGATTCAGGAAGGCTGCTACCTTTTAAATGTTGAATATGTGGTTTTTTTTCAAGAAATTATTTCTACAATGATTAGTACCACTCTTTCTTAAAAAAAAAAAAATTCTCCTTTCCATAGGTTAAATGTAAAAATAAAATAAGTGGGTAAGTCAAAATTCTGTAAGTTTCTTTGTGCACTTGTTCATAAGCAATGTTTGGTTTGCAGCTGGAAGGATGGTACAGATACATTCTGCCCCCAAAGCACTACAAGCAGACTGGATGGTACTCTGAACTCCATTTTTGAAGACATTTAACTTCCAAAGCCCCAAAATGGCGGAGATATCAGTCTGCCAACTGTTGAAGAGCATGCTCAAGACTGGAGGCACTGACTATCTCAAGCACTCTTGGATTTCCTCCTCCGCCTACTTGCCCAAGTCCCAAGCATAATTTGTTCTGATATCCTCCATTCATTTAGCAAAAGAAAGACTATATTCCATTTGAAATGCCAAAAGATGACACCAAATTCTTCTTTCATATATACTGATACAACTCAGAGGCACACTACTTAACTCCCAAGGGCAAATTAATTCAGTGATGCCTCCATACGCTTACCTGGGCACAGAGGAACAGATTTTGCCTCACACTCTGAAGCACGCTCAAAGTACATAGAACTTGGAAAAAGCCAATAACTCCACTTTGGTACTGTTTTGTATAAGAGGGAACCAAGGGCTACAGAGATGGTGAGGGGTCTAGAGGCCAAGACACCATTAGAGGAGAAGCTGTGGCCCCTTGGTTTCTTCAGCCCAGCGAAGAGGAGACTGAGGGGAGGCCTTATGGCAGCTTACAGCTTCCTGATGAGGACAGCGGAGAGGCAAAGCTGATCTTTCCTCTATGATGACAGTGACAGAACCATCATGGAGCTGTGTCAGGGGACAGTCAGGTTGTAGATTAGGAAAACATTCTCCAGCAGAGGGTGGTTGGGCACTAAAACAAGATCCCCAGGCCAGTGGTCACAGCACTAAGCCTTCTAGAGTTCAAGAAGCATTTGGACAACACTCTCAGACATAAGGTAGACCTGCTGTAGGCAGACAAGTTGCCAGGCACTAGTGGCTGCCTGTGGCAATGGGACAGACATCTGTTGTCAGCCTGAGCTCATGCACCTGCTCCAACGGTGTACAGAGATGAGGGTTTTCCCTGATTGATGTGTGTAACTGCTTCACGGGGCTGTGTGGGTGAAGGATGTGGGCTGGCCCCAGCAGCATACCAACCTGAACTTCCACATTACATTGCATAAGGGGAAGACAGATCAAGACTCATACCTGCCCACCCACACAGATAAACCAGCAGATATAAAAAGACAGAACATAAGAAACCAAACCAGATCATATTAAAAACCAGAACATAAGAAAAAGAGAAGGAAATGTCTCCCTCTTTTTTTTTTTCCTTTTTCTTCACTCGCTCACCAGAGCTTCAAATAAGTCATGCACAAAAATATGTAGGTCGCTCCAAAAGTAGTGCTTCCTATTTAGTTGGAAACTATGGAAACTACAGCAGCTAGAAAGAGTACAATAACACTATTTGAGCAAATCCTTAACTAAAAACCACTATTTTTCAACATAGTCACCATCATTAGCTATGCATTTTCACCAGCGATGAGTAAGAGCTTGCATGCCACATGTGTAAAAATCTACACTAGTGGAGGTAACCCACTCTCACTGTTGCCACTGCTAAAATGCACCACTCACAGTCTCACTGTGCTCACATCCACTGTTTGGTGATCTCCATCAATGTTCAACAAGTGTCAGTGAATGTCAGTGGCTACCATTTTTTCCTGCACAGAGGAATTCAATAACATCCCTTTGCTTCATCCGCTCTTTTGTGTCAGACATCATTTTGTCAGACTGCCCCTCTGCTGCCATTTGTCACATGGCACAAAATGTAACAGGATACTGGTAGAAAGGTTCCACTTCTACTGCCATACCACCAATATCCACGTGTGACATCATGGGCCAGCATGATAAAATAGGAGACATTACTTTTGGAGCATACCTCATACGATCAGTAAAAAAGACAGAGCTAGTAGGGCTCCACTGTCTCAAATCTAGTTACACACAGAACTTGCCTGTTCCACTGCCTTCACCATATCAACATGTTTGCTACCATGTTCCTGCTACCACACTATTTAAGTTAAAAAAAAAGCAACAAAAAACAACAGACCGTACTTCTGTCTGTAGTTTGTCTTAAGAAAGTATCTGGAAAGTTTAGGAGAACCAACTTCACAAGTCTACAAAAACAACCACTTCTACTACATATGCTCACCTATCTCCTGAGAAGAAATTCGCTGCTCAAAAATCTGATATTCTATAAGCTCTAATTAAGGAAAAAGGAAATAGCTTTCACAGTGTCTTGTGCAAGGGCCAATGAACATAACTCAAACACTCACCTAAAACCATGAAAACACTTTGAAAAGAAGCAAAACAAACATTCTGTTAATTTCCCGGATGTATATCCAGTAGTGCTTCTGATATGAAGGGCAGTAGAGTAGGAAAGTGGGAAAGGAGAATTTAGAGATGTGGCAGGGAGGGCTGCCTTTATTCCTCAGCCTTGACCCATTTTAGGCAGTTGTGACAGAGGGATTCACTTTGAGCAGCTTTAGCAGTGCTACACATGGTGACACGGAATGGATAGCGTCACATCTCAAAGAGCGATTTTCTGAGAAGCATTATGGTTCTTCCATCACAGTTATTTCTGTAGCACCAATTGAGTACTTAGGTGCCATTAGCAAGAGTCAAAGCAATACACAACCCAGTTACTCTTCATCTACCTCCTGAAATCTCAGGAAGTCTTGTTTCTCTAAAGATTCAGAAAACTCTAAGATTTCCCTCACTTTGAAAATACGCTCTGTCCTGGATGCAACGTCTGCAAGCATACCTGCTTCCAACCAGTTTAGTGAAGGCGATTATTCATCATTTTTACACAAAAGAAAAAAAAAGTGAGGCAAAAATAATGTTTACATACATATTTCCCAGTTCTTCTTAGCATCATAGTTATCTACCTAAGTAACTTTGAGATCAGCAGCAACAGTGAGAGAAAGCAGGTGAAACCAGCAACCAGTTCTGAGATTAGAGACTACACTCAACTACTGTTCACTGAGCAAGCAAGCTATCAGAATTTTTTCCCAATCTAAAATCAAAAGCACACTTACTTTTTAAATATAAATGTATCCTATTTTAGCCAGGAAAACTAAAAAGGGTACACTTTACAAATAAGACATTACTAATCTAGAGACAGACTTTAGCACCTCCACTCGTAGTACAAATACACTCAAAACTGATGCAAAGGGATCACCAGGCATTCTTACGTAGCTCCTGTATAACTGTCAGCTACAACTACAGTAATCAAGATGCAATGGCAAAAGTAAGAAACGTAACTCTTATCTACTTTCTTCTACCATCTTCAGTTCAAGCATGCATAGATCTTTAGATCCATGTCGATGCTATACCAAATCTAGCCTCTTCTGTCTTGTTTTGCAAAAAATGAGAGAACTGCCAAAGCAGAAAGTAAATGCCGATTTCCTCTTTGAATGATGTGGTTTATCTGTTGACCATTTACTGAGAAAGTGTTAAGCAATCCCTGCTAAAATATATTGATCTGAAGGAATTTTACTGCTAGAGGGTAAGTTACATACCAGGATAAAGCAAAGAACTCTAAGTCTTTACAGGCTGCCTCCAAGCAAGACCTACGGAGAAATATTTTTTGCATCTTTATGCATCTTACACTGTACACAAAAAAAAAGACAGTAATGTTTTTCTGATGTAAAAATTAGGGTGAGAATAAATGAATGATCATATTATTATCAGCAATGATAAAACTCAATCTTTACTTCACACTTTTTAAACCAATAACTCCAAGCACTTATTATTCTCACTTTGCAAATCTAAGAATTTTGCTGTGCAGTTACAAGGCCACTGACAGACCCTGAGACACAGCCACGGCTCTGCAATCCCATTAGATGATAGACAACAAAATTAGATACTCTTCTTGTTTTTCCTTTTTTTTTAACTTCCATCTATGCTTCCACGTATTTTGGACTGCCTCATTCAGCATTTAGCACAGCACTGCTTCCCACTCTGGCTTTCCTTGAACACAACCAGTTTTTCTTTGGGACTGCTTCCTGCCAGACTGAGCAAGAACATGTGCAAAAACACTCATAATCCCAATTTATGCCTCAAAATCTCCCTTTGCCCAGCTCAGTACCATTAGCGTACGTATCTGTAAAATGATGAAAATTACCAAAAATAGGAGATACACGCTTGTCTTTGCCAGGATGAAAATGTTTCCTACTGTTACAGTTTCTCCCCTTGTCAGAGTGCACTGCTCTGATCACACCTACAAAAGTAGCATTTTCTAAATCATTTCTGTTTGCTGTGCATCCATTCTCCCTCATAGAAAGCAGCACCTTAACTGCACACTTTTATCCAATTTACAAGACACAGCCTTAGCACCTACTACAGGCAGCAGAATCCAAAACACACAGAACAACAGAGGAAAAAATAGGAAGAATAGGTAAGGAGGATCAAGGGGCCGTAACAGCCACTCCTCACCAGCATGCCTGCCCATACACAACCTCTTCTTAAGACAGGTACTTTCTTTCATTTGAAAAAACATCACTGCGATGGCATAGAGCAGTGTGGTATTTTACTTTGTGCCTAGCAGCAGAGGGGTTTTCTGTAGCAATGAATTCAAAGTATAGGATCTGGGAAGCAGGAGATTTTTAAAACTCCTCTAACTAAAGAATATGTTGAACTTCAATTTTTTTGAGATTAAATGTAAAAGCAGTTTCCATTTCTATTCCTTTACTCAAAAAAGATCAATGAAATGAGCCTCTTGAGTAACTGCAATACTTAGTACTTTTGAGCCATTCCTCTAAAGTTTCATTGTGTGTTTTCTGATAATTAACATACGAAATCAGTTTCTAGCTTCTTCAGACCCAGAAATAACAATAAATTATTTGGGCACAAAACTGTAATTACTGGGGGCGGAACAACAAACATCACGTAGCTTTGTCTTGCTAAGCAGAATCTAAACTGAATGGACAAAACAGTTGTCTTAAACCAAGGACACCCTCAGATTCCAGCTTATTTTCCTGTCCACATCTTCACACAGAAGAAACCTCATCTCTTAAGAAAACAAGCACATAAGGAAGCAGCTACATTAATAAAGTGGAAACTCCACAAAGTAGACAAATTATGATCTCATCACTTGTTTTTAGGGTATTTGTGTTTCTTTTTAAAACATTTTCTTTCCAACCACACTGAGCTTCATTTACCTGAAAAATTTAAACAGAGAATCATGGAGGAAAACAAGTTGGTCAAGACTACACTAGTCATTTTTAATTTGACAATGCATTTAATTTGACTTAAAGCAAACACAGAAACTTGGCAAGGGTACATGCATCAATATTAAATGGGACTTTATTCAAAACCAGCAAATGTAAATACATTTTGAAGAAAAAAAAAATAAATCTCTCCTGTCTTTGGCTAAGTGCGACATACGAAGGGTTAAAATTACAGCCGTAAACTAACACTTCTTTTGCAAGGGCAAAACCTTGTAAATAACCCTCAGGCAAATCATCAACTTCCACATTTCTCAGTTTTCTGTCCTTGAATCATTTATGGCAAAAAATAACCCCTGTGAGGCCCCACGGTGCAGAAACACCCAAGTGCAGGTGTGTCTATGGATATTTATCTATTTTCTTTCAACATTTCCACCCTGTAACTGCTCCCATTCCCTCATTAATCTCTGCTTATTCTTCTATTCTGCATCAGGAGAGGGGAGAACACTCACACTTGTGTTTATGCTTAGTAGCTATGCTTTGACTCAACAAATTTCAGGAAAGTTAGAGCTGAGAAGAAATGACCAACTTCCCAGCCATGCTACTCTGTAAGGAAGTGAGCTATGCTCTTCAGGGAAAGAGGAATTGCTTTGGAAGTCTAGACTGAACCCTTCCTCTTCCATCCCTCCTCCTGCTTCCTCCTTAAATACATTTAAGATAAAACAAAAGGAAGGCGGAGAATGAAAAGGAATCACTGGGCAGAGTTTCCATCCCTGTGTTTAATAAAAGTACAACTGGACATGGATTGAAGTAGTGCCAAAACATCAGCTGGAGGAAAGGGAGGAGACAGATTCAGAAATGACAAGGATGTTGGCAGCGTGTGGCTCAACAAAAGGGGAATCAGAAATGAGGTGAAAGGCAGTATATTGCAGGCAGCCAGTCTGACCATCCTATCAAGTTGGATTTGTCTTGAAACAAGACAAATAAGGGAAGCTCTGGATCTACTTGTCTGCAACTGTGTCAGTCAAAGGGAAAATCCTATACTAAAGTTACTCTGTTTGAGAGGGAATGTTAGAAATTACCCCCTAAGAGCAGCTGTGAGATAGGATCAGAACAGCAGGGAAATTTGAAACAATCTATCAAATAAAGTCAAGTGAATTTTAAAAGACCACAGAGACTCTACGAACTAAGACAGAGAAAAGACAGGTCACAGACATTAACCAAAATGGACTGAATCTGACAGAAGATCAGAAAAAAAAATAAAGCACAAATAAAATAAACTTTTAAAATAACAATAATCAAGAAATTCCCAGGTAGCTTGGCATTACTTGATTCAACTGGGGACCAGTAAGTAAAAAGATTTTGCTAACTCAAAAAGTGATAGAAGGACCAAGTGAATGGGTAAAGAAGTTGCTGTGTATTAAGGGAGAATGACCAAGGGGAAAAAAAAATCAGATTGTAGATTTAAAGATGTTAAAGATTATGTCAGAGGAATCTATAAATCACATTGGCAGGAGGACCACCAAGGAAAGCAGTCCTAAGAGGGAGAAAGCAAGAAAATATATGGGCACATGTGCATTTGAAGGAAAGAGCAGTATGGAGAGGCACCAAGTCTCACTAACCTCCTTTATTTCTTGCATAAATGAAAGGATATATTTTGCTTGAGTCTATTTGTTTATTTTTAAGGAGAAAGAGCAAGGGAAGGAGCATGAAACAAACCCACCAACTGACTTTATGTGGCCGCCTTGAGAATTTTGCCCATTCTGAGCATGCTCAATTCCTGCTGCATCAGTGCAGCCTGAGTGATGATTTTTCTTCCCTTTATAGGAAAAGAAAACCAGAGTTACATCAGGAGAGCAGAAGGGCAACAAGATAGAACTTTCTATTACTTGAGGGCAGAGCTCAGCCAGCGCCCTTGCTCTGTCTTCAAACAGATGCGAGCTAATACAAACAGCAGCTCTCAGTGCCCTCTGTCACACTCCCTAATAAAAAATAACAAAGGAACACTTTGAACTGCCCTTCAGCCCCTGCTTCCAGCTGCTGGCACATGTCTCCATATGGGGCAGAGGAGAGGAAAGGGAAGGAGTGACAGGGAGGAGTGCTGCAAACGTCTGCTAAAGTCACACTGCTTGCATCCTGAGGTTATACTGGACTACAGCATGTGCCAGAGCTCAATGTTAGGGTTTGGCTTGTTTTTTTGACCAAGAGCAGGAAAGAAGTTTTATCCCTCAAGGAAAATTCTCAAGATTGGATATGAACATTAAGATTGTATGCCTGAATCATCCTGTTAATTCCCTAAATCCCACATCATGTGAGGTTCAGATAATGTTTTCAGCTAAGAAATTTTTTATTATTTATATTAAAGGAAAAAAAAAAGCGGTCTAGAGCTTCTCCCACTCTAAATCACAGCTGGACCTAGTTTTCTTTTTTAAACAAAGTTACCAAATTGCCCTTAAGCTGGTCAGTTCCAGTAATCAGCATCAGGGTAATCACAGGCACTCTGTTGGTTTCCCCTCTGCCAGACCAAAAATAACCACTCAGCTAAATTCTTCCCCAAAATGTTTATTTCAGCTAAAGTTCAATTGGGTTGCAGTCACATCTTTTTTGAAGTTGGAAAATGTACACCTTTACACATAACGTTTCAACATCCAGCTCTCTATATATTCAGAAACACCAACAGACATATTACAAGTCTTAGGAACTGTATTTTAAAACACCCCAAAGCATCTCCACCCTTTCTTCTTAGAAGCAGCAGCAAAATAATGAATTTTATCTGATCTTGCCTGTCACTTATAGCATATTTGTGATGTAGTACAGGAAAAATACTGATTTCTTAAAGAATTGGGGAAGCTTCTGCCAATTATAAGGATTAATAAATCAACACAGAAGTTCCTTTTGTGTATATCTTAGCCAGATAGTAAGTTTCATCCAACCAAAATCAATAGAAAATTCCAGCTGTTATTAAGTCAAAACACTCCACTTAAACTTGGAAATGCCATCTTATAGCCACAGGATTATCCAGTATGCTTACAGAGCAGAGAGCTTGAAGTACAGGGGCAGCATGAAGCCTGTTCTGCGGTGTCCTTTCAAGGGATCCATCACCACAACACTGAGGACGTTGCCAAAGGCAGGGACTGTTCAGAAATATTTGATTTGGCAGCTGGCAAAGAGTGATCCATCTACATCATGGAGCAATGTAAAGACACTGCCTAGAAGAAATTTGAACAATAATCACTCAGAACCACTAGAAATCATGAACTTCATATCACTATAGTTACACACATGCCACATCAGTCCTTCCAGACCTGGAGAAAAGGAGAATGATGTTTAATACCTCAGTAGCATTCTCAATCAGTATAAAATATTTTTCTCGGAGACTGGAAAGGACATTGATGCCAAAGTCGGAGACTGGAAGATAACACAGAGTTCATAGATACCTTTCATAACTTATGAAATAATTTATCTGAGTGAGTCTACTGGAACAAGAATGTTAACTAAAAGGAGCAGATGAAAACAATTTTTCTGCCCGTGGTCACTCAAGAGAGATAGTGGAAGGAAATGACTATGAGTCAGCTCAACATGGGATGGAGAAAAATCTGAAGGAGTAGCAGATACAGAGCCCAAGAGATAAAGGCCAGCGTAAGCTACTGATGAATGTTGGTTAAGTGATATCAAAGGGAAAATAACTTTAATCCCCTCAACACAGAAACATATTTCTTGACGTATGACATTTAACACTGGCTTTTTAAAAGTAGTGGAATGCTAAACATTTTCATTTGTGACCATTCCTATTCTGAAAGTAGAGAACATGCAAGAATACAAGCCAGTCAATCTCAGCTGTTGCTGTATCTTTATAACGGTATTTGCGTAGGCACCTACATACGTGTTCACATGTAGTATAAACCATTCAATTAAATTTGCACACGAACTCTGTAGGGTTTGTTTCAGACCCAAGAAAGGTCTCACACTTCCAAAATATATTTTCTATTATATTAGTTCATCTAACAAAATACTTTTTCTCTTTGATCCTTAGTGTTACACATGCTATTTACACACTAGTGCTGTTTATATACATACAACACATACGTAAATTTTTCAATTTTTCCCCCACTCCTTTCCCCATTCTCCTTTTTTCTCTGACCTACAGCAATGGACTGAAAATAGTTACACACTACCAACTAATACAAACAATGTACTGATACATAACAAAAAAAAGAGCAAAATGTTCAAAGTAACCCTTCCTTAATACACACAGCTTTCTAAGCTGCACTATATATATATTGTGTGTGTTTGTATATATATATATAGCCCAAAAACCAAAATGGTACTATTTATGTTTTGTACATAAGTAAAGGATAAAACCTTTATGCTGAAAGTTTTTACAGCCCCATAATTTACTCTCTGGTGTCATAAAACAGCAATAAAGTATTTTAGAGATAGCCATAAAACCATGATCCAAGTTCCATCTTTTCAAAAGCTGTTTCAACTCCACCGTAAGGTTCTGAAGAAGATTACTGAGGTTCTGAAGGGGACACTGAGGCCCTGGAGCGTGTTCAGAGGAGGGCAACGAAGCTGGTGAGGGGTCTGGAGCACAGGCCTTATGAGGAGTGGCTGAGGGAGCTGGGATTGCTGGAGAAGAGGAGAAGAGGAGGCTCAGGGGAGACCTCATCGCTCTCTATAACTACCTGAAGGGAGGTTGTAGTGAGCTGGAGGTCAGCCTCTTCTCTCTTATAACTAGTGACAGGATGAGGGGGAATGGCTTCAAGTTGCACCAGGGGAAATTTAGGCTGGACATTAGGAAATACTACTTTTCAGAAAGAGTGGTCAGGCGCTGGAATGGGCTGCCCAGGGAGGTGGTTGAGTCACCGTCCCTGGAGGTGTTCAAGAAACATTTAGATATAGCACTGAGAGACATGGTTTAGTGGGGTTATTGGTGGTAGGTGGATGGTTGGACTGGATGATCTTGTAGGTCTTTTCCAACATAGCTAATTCTACGATTCTATGATTCTATGATTATTTATATCCGGTCAGTGGTAAATTAACACGTCATCCAAACTTTTCCAAAGTTTGCATGTTTTCTGATGCAGCCTCCCAACTCCTGTCTGGGGCTGGATATGGATCATTTCCATCAGAAGGGGACTGCATCACTGAACGCAAAATGTTTCATCTAAAATGTATGGAATTTGGAGGTAAGTGAAAGGAAGGCAGGGTTCTCACTGCACTGGATGTGGATTTCTGGTAGAATATGGATTTTGGGGGCCAATCTTACCGCAGAGTTTGTCCCAGCCCTCTGGAATTCATTGCTTCTGGAATCTACACCTCTTGTCTTTCCAGCATTCACCAACCAAAACCAACGTATCTGAAATGTGGTAAGGTGTGAGGCCTCAAGTCTTATCCCTAAACATAGCCAGGGAAGCTGGGAGTGGGAACTGCAGACAGCCCCTGCATCTGCAACTCCTGCCTCGCCTTACCACAAATGGTGTTTAAGAATTATTTGGTTCTCAAGTCTATAATCCCTGTAGACTGGAGCTTTGCACTTTATTCAGTGGGAGTATCAGAAGGTTGGACGTTACAGAAGACAAAATAATGAGCTATGGAAGTTTAGTATACTGCTAAAGAGAACGTTAAATTTAGACCCCTCGGTGATTAAACCCACTCTCATAATTAACACAGTGGTTTCATGTACAAATTAATCACAGCCAATCAGAGAATAGTTTTGATTCTGCTTTTAACACTCTGGACTGGAGTAAAGATGTTTTCCTAAAAAAGACTGTAATACTTTATCAGTAGAGTTTTACAATAAGTAAGTAAGTGAGTGTTACACATTAGAAAACAAGTGTGGGTAAATTGGCATGCATTATTAAATATAATAGTGTGGTGAAAACTTGGGATTTTGGTTTTCCTAAAACTTATTTCTTTTCTTCACCACAAGTAGCTGGCCATAAAATACCACCTTAAACAGTGAGAAATATTACAGTCAGAAGCTGTCTAGTGACTCAGTTACTCAGTGATTGCTTCTTTCTCCATTTACAAGGAATTAATTCATGTTACCAACTATTTATTTATTTATTTATTTTTTAAATGTAATTTCCGGAAAACCAGGTTTATGCCATTTTATTTATTGACGTAAGGCTACTGAAATATAAACTGTCTTTGTAAACACAAGCCTTAGTAATGACTGGAAAAACGACTTTAGGAGGCTTTTCAGCATGCTCCACAGTAACATGTTTTGAGTTTGTTTTTCAGTTGTAGGTTATCCTCAGCTTGGAAAGCAGCAAAGATAGTATTTCAGGAAATTCTAGATTTCTGAAAACCTCTAAGAAACATAACATAACAGCTGCTGATTCAGGAATGCACTTATCTGTCTATCCTTAAACACATCTCTTTAACAGAAAACTTCAATCAAGTAACTAACTTTGAACATGTACCACAGTGCTTTGTCAAATGGGGAAGGACCTGGACCGCTGTAGGGAGCCACTGCAAAGTGGCTGCGAGGACCTTACGCCTGCAGTGAAGCTCATTTGATAACCACAACGCATTTGCTACTAAGGGTATTCTAACACCATGAACACTTGCACAATAAAAACAGATTAAATGAAATCAGACATCATGATTGTTTTCCTAATGTTGTTTCATCTTTTGGAGATGCAAGGAATTGAATCAGCTCCTCACCTCAGACTTTCTACATAAGCCAATCAAGGATTTGTGCTTTTTAAAAAGTGGAAATTTAGGGCAAGTAAGTAAGTAATCGATCAAAGCCACATCCTTAGTGGGAAAGGAATAGTACAATTAGGAAACAAATTTCCAAGTCAGTCTCCTTATCATCTTCAGTAACATAGCTTTGAAAAGCTAAGAGATCACATTGAGCCATCTTGTAGGCTGAGGCATCAACTCATTTCAAAGAAGTTAAACCCACTGCAGCAACTCTGAATAGGTCTGAAGTGTTCAATTACCCATTCTGTGCATGTAAATATTGTTGTGCAGCGTTACAGACACTATACTGAAAAACTCAACTGTCTGCCTAAGAAAAGACTGCCTCATGGTTTCGGTGAAGAATTGGGTATTGTTTGTTAAGGGAAAGTTTAATATTTCTGGGTCACGATTGAGTGAAATTCTTCTCCTGTCATAAACTACTGCATCACAGGGCATTACATTAAAAGAATTTCCAAATAATGCAGTTCATTTAGGTTACTTCAGCTTAAAATCAAGCTTCCCACATACTCCTTCTCAAACGAAAAGCAAAATCACAAGAATTTAGTCTATCATCTGCATGATTTTAATCAGAGCAAAATTAATTTTATGTAATTATTCCTACTCCTTCCTTACAAAACTCTTCGTACAACTTTCTCATGCCAGATATTTTACTGCATACACTCTCTATACAACCTTTTCTTATACTGCACTGTTCAGTGCACACTAGTTTTGTATGCTATCAAACAACACAGGCCCCTACTTTCAGATGGCACTTTCAAATACTTTTGTCACACAAATGAGACAAAAGAAGCTGGTTATTTCTTCCTTTGCTAAGTTAATATCCCTGCTTACTTTGGACGGGTGATTGGCCTATAGTCTCTGGTTACAAATTCTTACACAAGTTAGGTAAAACACAAAATGTGTTTTAAAGAAGTTTGATTGTTTACTGTATGAAACTACTTTTTCAAACTGTTTTGAAAACTATAGGTCACATTTCAGACTCATTACTACTAACAATTTTTAACATACCTCCGCTGTACCAGGTTACAAGGTTAGCTTCAACCCTTTTAACAATAGATCAGCTGGACTTCAGAACAAAACTACAACATTTTAATATGCTTTGTGTTACTTCGTGATATCTTGAATAAGGCTATTGTTGTTTAGAATAATTCATACTGTGTTTGAAAAATACTTGCAGAAATTCACAGCTCTATCAGAAATGTATCATATTTAATATGGTTTTATTTTGTCCTTTTTGAGGACAGAATTATTTTCTGGTACACTGGAAGAATCTCTTCAGTAACATGAAGGCCAAAGTGCCAAATGTTCTCTTAGTATCACTTTTTTCAGAACTGTAAATCAAGTTTTACGCTCCTCTTGATGATTTTTTCAGTAATATTTTAGACTACAGGAGAATGGTACAGCTTTCTGCTTCTTCAACCATTCCCAGTGTCCTGTAAATGACACGTGAAGAATGTAAAGAGTGTTAGCTCTTCTGTCACCACAATATTTGGATTCCTATTCACATATTTAAACAAATTTTGGGAGACTGAATTTAAACCAAGCCTGAGTACTTGTGATTGACAACCGACTTCCTAGATTTTAAGTTTACAAAAATGACTGGAACATTAATAATTCTTCTCTCCTGAACCACATATACTCCTTTCCCATTTAACTTGTCTTCCTGTAAACATAGTTTTGCAGAAAGCAGTTGCACCCTACACATCTAGTCAGCATTACCACAGTGGTTTAAACCTGATCTTACTCAAAACTACAGTGTCCAAGCTATTCCTATATGTGACAACGGCAAGTATTTACCCACAAGAGCTTCTTTGCCTTTTAAAGTTACAATGGAGAGGCCTGCTTCTTTCACACATCCCTGTCTACTACATAATAAATAACTTATCTCTATAAACCTAACCTTCAAAGATACCAATGGACACCAATGAGGCGTGATGGATGCAGCTCATTCTGACATGACAGTGTTTACATTCTGTCCCTACTTAAACACAATCTCAAGAACTAACACACTTCCCTTCTTCCTCTGCCCAGAAGAATCTAAATCTAGGGTAGCATGTCTGATTCCAGCACATTTAAAAGCATACGCTCTTTTTTCAGGTTTTTTTTTGTTGTTGGTTTTGTCTTTGTTTTTTGTTTTTAAATACTGCTGAGAAACTCTATCAGCTCAATGTTTCCCCTTTACTTCTCTACTCACCTAGTTTCTTACAAGTTGTTTTTCCCCTCACTGGGACTCCAGTGAGTTTTGTGCACAAGGCTACAGATATATAGAATATGAGGGGGTGGAGGGAATGTCACAAAGAGATGACTGTAAAAATGTCAGTATTTCAGACAAGTCTCCTTTCCTTTCCTTCTGTGGTGGACCCTCTAAAACAAGTGTCTTCTTTCTCCTTCACCCAGGCTATTCTTGTGCTGCTCTTTCTCTTGATGTTACTGCAAGCCTCATGACTTGAAGAAGTAGTTCCCAAAGAGAAACGCTCAAGTGAGAATGTCATGACCAGTTCACCACAAATACTGCCATTATTCATTGTTGTGCTGAATTCTTCCTGCCCACTACAGATTACATCATTATGCAAAGGCATGACCTAAGACTATGGGGAAAGACTGCCAAAAGGCCTCTTTAAGAAGCATGCCAAATTTCACCAATTTATTTCACAAACAAAGCATATGCATAAAGGCAATCTTTTTGCATTTTAAGTATTTTCATGCTAGAAAGAGACCAGGTATTGATTTCTGAACTTCTGTGCACGCATCTCCCTGACTCACATTTTCAGAACGGAGGGGACTAGATCTTATAACAACAACCCAAACAGAGATTCAGCTCTCTTTTTCCATAGCTTCATTCACCATTGTGGTCACTGCTCTTGGCAGTGACATTTTAAAAGTTGAAAGAAAAGAACAGAAAATATACCAGGGTTGACTTTCAGATTTTTTTTTCTTTTGAGCTTGAATGTCATCCTCATTCTTAGAGTGCCTATTTAAATCTTTATCAGCCCATTTCTTCTTTGCTAGGGTGCATGCAGGCATATAAGCTTGTAATTCAGAAAAAAAAAATGCACACTAACAAAATATATGAAGAGGGGAAGATCTCCTTTAGTTAGAGAGGATACAACAGCAATCCATGTTCAATGCATCACCACATGAAGGCACAGTCAGCAGTGACACACGTACGTGACAATGAGCCACGCGCGGCTGGGAGCCAGACCCAAGGGCACGGCAGTGTGGTGACCTCATGGCAGTGATCTCATCCTGCCGCCCAGATCATGAGCCAAGGGGATAATTGTGGTTGGCTTTGGCACACACACTGCATCAGGAACTGTGCAAGGCCATCATTACACTGATGCTGGCATCTGAAGGAACTGGGGTAGAATCATAGAATCGCAGAATCACCAAGGTTGGAAAAGACCTACAAGATCATCCATTCCAACCATCCACCTACCACCAATATTTCCCACTAAACCATGTCCCTCAGTACAACATCTAAATATTTCCTGAACACCTCCAGGGTCAGTGACTCCACCTCCTCCCTGGACAGCCCATTCCAGCATCCAACCACTCTTTCAGAAAAGTAGTATTTCCTAACGTCCAGCCTAAATTTCCCCTGGCGCAACTTGAGGCCATTTCCTCTCATTCTATCACTAGTTACACGGGAGAAGGGGCCGACCCTCAGCTCACTACAACCTCCCTTCAGGTTGTTATAGAGAGCGATAAGGTCTCCCCTGAGCCTTCTCTTCTCTAGACTGAACAGCCCCAGCTCCCTCAGCCACTCCTCTTGAGACTTGTGCTCCAGACCCCTCACCAGCTTCATTGCCCTTCTCCGGACATGCTTCAAGGCCTTGACATCCAGAGCCCCAAAACTGAATACAGTACTCGAGGCAAGGTCTCACCAGTGCTGTCAAACAGAGTTGGTAAAAGGGTGCAACAAGGTAGGAAGAGGCCATGCTTAAAATATTTTGACACTACTGCATGCTGCCCATAAGCTCCACAGGTTGCTTGGAAGGCAGAATTAGGAAAAATAAATGCGTACCAAAGATCTTCCTAGTATGTCTGTCTTTCCAGAGAGCTAGTCTGGTTTAGATCAGCAACCTCAGGAAGGCTGCTGGGAGCTACAGAGAAGAAAAAGCACCTTTGAGGATGTGCTGACGATATCTGTGGTTATGTCCCACTCAGATTTGTCATCCTCTAGCCATGCTTACCTTCTGCCAGTTAAACTCCGCAATGTCCACATCAAAGAAGCAGATCCTCTTTACAGTGCCTGAAGTGCTATTTTGCCTCCTTCATCTGAGGGCTGTATCGAGAGCCAGGTGCTGTGCTGCTCCTCTGCACATGTCGAGAGCCCTGGAGTTAGGGGAAAGGTGAGGAGGAGGGAGTCAGAGAAACATGGACACGTGAAGATGAACAATTGAGCAAACCATGAAGGTGTCCTGCCTACAAAGCATGCTTGCAAATTAATATTTTAGGATAGCAAAAGGCCACGCTGCTATGAGGTTGTCTAGGACCACCCATAGGACTAATAAATTAAAGACAGGGGGAGATGAAAGAAGTTGCTTCTGCCGAAGGAAATTAAAATGTGTTTTGGGGAAAAAAACAAACAAACAAAAAAAACAGCTACCATCTTCTCTCTGCTCCCATTCCATTTTCCTTCTGCTCTCCTCCTGTGCTACAAAGAAAAAACCTCAACTATGGTAATCCTGCTATGTAAGATCCCTAGGAAGAGTGGTGGGTCAAGAACAGGGGAATTCCATTTACATCAAATTTTGGATCTTGTTTCGCTTGAGTTCTCTTTAACTTTCTTACTTTTTCTCTAAGACTTTAATTATTATTGTTATTATTAGATTTCTTTAGACATTGCAGGGAAAGCTACAGAAACCACACCCAGGTTTTACTCCATCCCTCTTCTCACTGCTTCCATCTTCAAAGCTCTTTCAAAATGCAGGAGGGCAGCACGGGGCAGATCCCAGCGCCCGACCTCTGTCTGTCCGCGCACTCTGTCTGCCCGCAGGCAAGCACAGTGTGATTTGTTGCCTGCTGGTTTCCATGGCAATGCAGCCACACTGTAAAGGCGAGCCTCACACAGGTTTTTTTCACAGAGGTGCACAAAACAATGGAGCTACGCTCAGGACGTGTGCTAAGCCCAAGACTCATACCTCCACCAGATAACGACAGAGCATTTCCCTTGATGATTTCCCATAGCCACCTCTTTTTTCCCCCTTCTAGTAATGTCTATTCTAAGCAAGCATTGAAGAGCATCATTTCAAAAGCTCATACATATGTGTGTGTACAGAGTATAGCTGTGCACACACACAGACAAGAGAGACCACACAGCCTATACATGGTCAAACTGCATTTCTAGTGACCCCTCTTTACCCTCTTATGTCTGAGAGAGTTTCTTAAGGGCTTTCCTCAGAACCACAAAGCCGGAGCTTTAATTCCTGACCTATTTCCAAAGCTCAGTGAAAGCCAGCACAGATGTACACTCACCACAGAAACATCCTGTGATTTCGTAAAGCAATTTAAAAAAGAAATCTGAACTTGCAAGGCTAAGCACTCTGAAAGCTCTCAGATCAAAAAGAAAGTCATTAGTGAGAAAAAAAATATCTGTTATCATTTGTTTTAATGTTTTCCTTTTTAAAAGAAAGTAATTTTCATTAGATGAAAGTGCTTAATGGTCCAAGCAAAAATCTAAGTGTTCCGAAGTTCCAGCATGGGTGCAGCACCTGACAGTGAATTGTTTCCTAAGCTTGTGCATGGACAGAAAACTCATGCTGCGCAGCACATCCGTCTGTACTGCTGGCTTCCTGTGGTTCTCCTGCATGAGTTCACCGTGCTCCCCACTTGGGCAGGAAGGCATGGCCGCTCTCAGCAGGACTTGCAGCATCCTTTGGAGATGAGCATGGGCCTTTAAATGGAGGGCATGCAGTATTACATGTAAAGGCTTGAGATGCATGCAACAACGTGAGTTGTTGTTCAGCTTTGTGGAAGAGGACATCACAGACTCCTTCAAGATGAAGCAAAGAACTGATTTACTCGATCCATGAAATGTTTTGGCAGTCTTGCCAATATTACGCTGTAGGCAGCTGTTCCCAAAGCTGAGTGTTTGACTCAGCCCTGAAACTACAGAACACACGAGTGCTAAAAAGCCCAGAAAAGTACAACCGTCTTCCACAGATGCCATGCATCAAAGACTAATGTTGCCTGATGAGCCATAACTGACACGATGACAACCAAGTATCTCATCTGATCGTATAATCTTTTTTTAAGCAGTGTGGCAACTTTTCCAGCTATCCATGCTTACTTCAAACATTTCACTTTAAATGCAATGAAATGAACTTCAAAATTGGCAGTTTAGTATAATGAAGCATTTGCAAGAGTTGTAATGTCTTTTTCTCCTATCACTCCTAATCAGCACCCGCAATTTGCACTTAATTCAAATTATCAACATACCGCTACCATAGGGGAGATAAACGCATCATTTGATTGTAAAAGATTAAAAACACCACTCAAAAGCTAGATAGAAAAACAGGAGCACGTAAAACACAACAATCACTAAGTTTTCTCACCTGGATGTGAGAAAGTGGACGTGAATGTAGGGAAAGTTTCCCAAAAGCTTCCTCTCCTCATTTCACATACACTACAGACAGGCATGCCAAACCCTAAAGCAACAATCCCTCTTTGGGGGAAAAAAAGTAAACCACATGCTTTCCATAAATAGCTCTCTCCTCCTTTAAACAAACCTTGTGCACTCAGGCTGTGAGTATGTTACAGTTTAAATATTTTGTTAACCTTCCTCTCAGGAACGGAAAAAGCAACCCTGACAAACATCTGCCCCTAAACAATTTATACACAAGTGTGGCTAAAAGGCAGCTTTCCATCTGCTGCGGAAGAGGTACCCTCAATTAGGTGCATCACAAGAAAGAGCCTTACTGTGTGTGAAATGAGGAACAGCTATCTGAAGGGAGAGAAGCAGGTTTCTTTGGATGGATTATGCTATTTAATTAATTAAGTCACATACCAGCATTAATCCAGGCGCAAAGGCGCACCAGCCTTCCTTTTTAAAATCTGGGCAAGGGGAGATTAAAACTACAAGGGCGACTGCACGGAGCCTTACATTCAGTGTGCGAATCCTGGGTTGTAAAAAGCGGACCACATGCAGTGCAGTGTAAAGAGGCAGAAGCAGAGATAATCAGATCAGGCACCAAAAAAACAGAGAATAGAAGTGCCTCTGAATGACTGAACTAAGATGGCAAAAGTACTGCAAGGGACTGCATCATGGTCACAGCTATCAACAATACCCAAACTTAACAATCATGCTTTTTAAAACAGTTCTCTCAACTCTTTTTTGACAGAAGGGTTCAGCCATGGGGATCATAGGAAAATAATTAAAAAAAAAAAAAAAGAGATGAGTCATAGATTTTTGGAGTTATGGAGGAAAACCTGGTGGTACACTGAGCAGTGGCTCTGATGTCAGTGGTGCCTTTAGACATGTATAAATGCAGAAAAAGGCTTTTATCACAAATTTATCTATCCGCAAATATGCACAACTATTATAAGAGCTGGACTGCCTGAGTGAGTGACCTCTCCCAGCCTGCCTCACATCTCTGACATCCAGCAGCCTGTTTGGGATCCTTACCAGATTTGTCCTTGAGTTTCACAGAGTATGAGAATCCTCAGTCTGCTCTAGAAACGTTTCAAGTAGGGTCATGAGTAATGTCACTCCTTTCTACCTTCTTCACCAATACCCCTCCCAAAAAGGCAGAAGGGAATTTAAAACATCATCTTATAAAGCCAATATTTGGAGAGAAGTGTGTTGACCTTGCTAGAGCTGTGAGCTGAGCTCGCTCTTTGCATTTCCAGCCAGAGGTCTGCACTATATGCATGTGGCTGCAGAAGTCTTGCCAAAAGGAAAAGGCGTTCCTGAGCTGCAGTTGCCCCCTGTGAAATGACTCAACTCTCCCTTTAAAAAAAATAAAAATCAATGTCTCAGTATGCTCCTGATGGATGCTGCTACAGCAGACTCAACAATCAACCCAGAAGGGCAAATGCAAGTCAAGTTCTTCATACATTCTAATTACAGTTTACACAAAATGAAAGTCAGGTTAATAAGCTCCGTTGATAAAAAAAAATAATAAGTGGCATTTTTGCAGAAGATCAAGGGCTTAGCCTTCAAGGAGCTGATCAGAAAAATATGTTGCATGCAAAAGTCACCTATAGCCCTCAGGTGGGGAAGAGAAGGAGCAAAAGGTGCAAAGGATGGAGAAAAGAACAGGGGATTTTAATAAGAAACTTTCTGAAAATAAGCTTTTCTCACTAAGCTGGCCTCTCTATATCAGAGCTGTAGACCTGAAAGGTTTTCTCCCATGTGTCATTTCAAGACCATTAAACACACACAACATCAGGGAAAGGGCACCCCAAACCCAGCAGCACTGACAAAACTACCCCAGCTTCAAGCGCTTTTGCTGGTTCTTTCTTACATCACGTGTTGTTCATCTCATATGCAACACTAGTGTTCTCAGTCAGCAGAGAGAAGGAGAAAAGTGCAGCAATGCACTTTTGGGCTTGCTCTGGGCACCCTCGCTTGCTCCATCTTCATAGCTCCTGCACAGGAGCTGCACCTTGCTGCTCCCACCTGCCCTGTGCAGGTGGCTGTGGCTCCAGTTCCCAGAAGAACAGAATGGCTTGGGTGGAAAGGGACCTTGCAGATTATCCAGCTCCTTGTGTTCAATTCATTTTTGAACACGTTGTGGGGAGATTTAATACATGATTCACAGTCTATGGCTAAAAAAGGAATTTATTTATTTATTTTTTAACATAGTGAAAGGGAAAACATGAAGCTGCTTCCATAAGAATATCACCTATGAGATAGAACCCTTCAGTTAATAAAACATATAACATGCTACAGGATTCTAATTTATTAATGAATAGCTGCCGTCTTTGTAATTTTGTTAGCCTATTCCATCACTGCTTGATGCTTCCTATCGTCGCTGCCTGAAATTTTAAACACTTCTGCATGACTAGCGCAGAATCTCCCCATTTGATCTCCCCATTTCATGGAGGGCCGGAAATAAAAGGAGAGAGATGCATGGGTATATGCAAACAATTATAGCTAAACATGCACACTAAAGCCCTTACCTCAATTTCTAGTACTTCTCCCTCCTAACTTCCAGATGCTGAAAGGAAAACCAAACTGTAAAGAAAATTTTTTCTCCTCTTTTATTTAGTCTCAGATTTATTCCTAAACAAGAAAGAGAAGCAAAGTTCTTTTTCAAAGCATGAAGCCACCAGCACAGGGTGCAAAGATGCAAGACTTCTGTGTGAAACAAACGCTGGCAGCAAACTAAGCTTTGTATCTTGACTTTCTTCAGAAAATCTTGTAAAACTGGTACAACAAGCCATTGTGTGCAGCTGCTTTGAGAATATGCCCTCACAATAAATAATCTCTGATTTACACACAGGACTACATATGCCTAGACAGTCTTTTATATGCTTACTCCTGAGTATTTCAACAGCCCTTTTACCCTGATTCTCTCATATTTTTTTCCAACAGATAGGTGCTGAGACCTTATGCGTTTGAAAGCACTGTTAAGGGATCTTTTTTTAATTTGTATTTTCTTTAAATCCTACTATTCCACACCTTGAAGGAACAACCAAAGGACTACTCACTCTGCAGCATTACTGGTCTCACTATAGGCACAAAAGCCAAGCATACAGGCTGTGCCCACAACCTTCACCTATCTTATCCCACAACAGAAACATCAACCTCCTTTTCCCAGCAGAACTGGGGTAGTAAACAGGGATTCTTGTCTCACATCCCACTCTTGCTGGGGGCTCATCAACCTCCAATCTAGCCCCATGTGTCTGCTGCAGCTAGTTCTGTGACATGCAGCTAGAAGCTAAGCCAAGGAGCTCTGATTGCTGCTGGAAGCAAAATTTGGAGAAGGCAGAGACTTGGGACGAATAGCTCGGCCACCACTTTCAAAAGTGGGGCACAACAATTTGATGGCTAAAAACAGTGAATTGGAATAGCCTCTGGGTTAACGTGAGCACTAAATAATGCACGCTCAGTGCAGGGTATTTATTTGCAAGGTTTTATGTTTTCTGTTGTGATTCCCCTTGTTGCTTTATGCTCTTTAAGGTACAATGCAGTGCCTGCCCATGCTTGCCCACATAACTGCTGCATACCTCCATGCCCCTCCCAAGCTATACCATAGATCTCATCCCTCCTTTGAGCAGGGGACCCTGTCCCACCACTCCTTTGCATCCTCTCTACTGCTCCTTTCCTGTGACTGAGCTACACAGGACTCCTCTCCTCTCCCCTCCTTCCCTCTGCAGCACTCAGTCCTACCTCCATGCTGATGCTTCCTTAACATTGGTGCAGTGGTTTTCCAGCACCCTTACTGGCCAGGTAAAAGCTGCCTGACAAAGAGCTTTTCCTCTCACATCACTTGTTCCTTAGTTACCATGCCATAGCACTCCCAGTTTCACCACAAGCAAAGTAGTCTTGCCATTAGAAACCACACCTCTGAACTTGCCACTTCATCCCTTGACAGCCAAAAATGCATCAGACCCAACACAGCTCATTGCACTGCACATCAGCAAGCAGAGTGGGTACAGATCCAGCTCAGTCAGGCTCAGAGCGGCTAACCAAATGGCACAAGATCTCTGTGGTCAGTACTTCACAGCTAATCTCTATCTCATCAGCCACAGCCGCTCACCAGAGATTCCTCAGTTCCCAACATCTTTCACCTGAGAAGCCTTTGACCAACTCAAGGATTTGCAAGCAGCACTTGAACCTGGTTTATTGGGTGGGGAAATGTCCTGCTTTATCATGGCCCCCACATTTGGGTAAAATGTGCTCAGCTTATTTTGTAGTTAGGGCTGCATTTCTCTTCATCTTAGCAGATAAAGAGGGCCTGCATCATAACAGCTCTGGTTTTCAACAAAATGAAAAATAGCAAGGATTACTCCTAATAAGCCAAAGGCACACCAGGAGAGCTCACTGATGTCTGGCTATGCTGGCAGGCTCACGTGGCACACCTGCTTCAAAGGGAATGGCTAAGGCAGCTGTCTAAAAGGCACCGCTCAGCTGTTCGTGTAATGTTTTAAGAGCAATCCTGAGGTGAAAGGAGCTCATAAGGAATAAAATAGATAGGTTCTCTATGGCATGAACAATTGCAAACTATTTGTTCATCCACTTGGCATCTAGCCTTTATTTCCAGAAAGAATAAGCAACATTTCTAAATGTTACTCAAACAACTACAAGTGCTGCACATAAACCAGAGCAGTCCAACTTTAGTGCAACGGGCATGTACGCCAGCAATTTAACTGCAGCCCTAAAGCTATGTCTAACTTGCATATGCACAACTATTTACATGAATAGTGATACAAAGAAATTCAAACCATCGTGAG
Source organism: Numida meleagris (assembly GCF_002078875.1). NCBI lineage: Eukaryota > Metazoa > Chordata > Aves > Galliformes > Numididae > Numida > Numida meleagris. Next base: position 56,532,970 of record NC_034410.1, read on the forward strand.
AGCTGACTGCTCTTTTGATTTCCTTTCAACATTAATGAAAAGCCTGCAAGCAAATGACATTATCCTCACCTTGAAATGACAGAAAGTGAACATGCAAGCCAGGCTTTGAGGACAACATATGGCTTTTAAGGTTCAACCTGGACCTCCAAAAGCAAATTTTTCTAAACTTGCATGCCCTCAGATCTCATCTACTGAGCGCTTTCAAACACAGGACAAGGTCTGAAATGTACTACTCCTCTAACTACAAAGAAAAATATACACTTAATCCTCCAGGCAATACTTTGAAAATGTATTCCTTCATGCCTTTGTATTTAAATAATGACTTTTGTCAAAAGCTTACAATGATTGCATTTAAAACCTTTGTTATTCGCTTTAGCTAACTATATCACACCACCAGCGATATCATTACTCTTCCCTAGGAATCCCTAATTAAAATGTCAAGACGGACAGAAAACCCTCAAGAGCTGTGAGGCAGCATTATCTACTTGTCTGGGGGTGACTTGAGAAATCTTCTCATCTTGCTTGCTGTGCAGGTCCACCTAGTAAGGTGAATCTGATTTCTGAATCCAGGGATTGATCATAAAATAGTTTGCAGTGGTACAATGCCATAGAGTAATTTAAAACATTATCTACTTACTTTCTAAAACCCTCTCTCCTTCTATTCCTCTCCTCAAGGGAACAGATAAAGATAAACCTTTGCTGGAAAAGATATCTAGTTATCTACTGCAGCATCAGATTGAGCAGGTATTTGCATGCTTTAGTTTGTGTCTACAAAGTTACTTTGGGGCACAAAATAAGAACTAGATCAAAGCCAACTTAACAAGTTTTTGACAGCCAAGTACACCTACCAACCTTATTGTCTATTTTACATTTGAAAATTAGCATCAATTCCCAATTCTAAAAAAATAAAATAAAGCAAAATGGTGCAATCATGACAGAACTCTGTCTTTATCAGGTTAAACCTAATTTGAAAGGCACCTGCTCATTCAAGCCATGCAATGTGCTAAGATGCAGGGTTCATCACACTACCTGCCATGAAAGGAGCCCCAGCACTCAGTGGAGGAGCACAAGCCAGCAGGTATGCTAGTATGCTAGGGACTCACCCCATCCCATGCACCCCTCTGGTGGACAGAACTTTGTTTACTGATAAACTACTTCATTAACCATAGGTACTGGGTAGTAGCCAACACTATGAATTTACAATGAACTCAGTGATCTCGTCCCACAGAAATGTGCTTGTATTCCCACAGCCACAGTTATGGGTGCAAGAGCTGAACTGGTGGGTTACCTTCTGTTATTTTAACATTCATGTCCTTCTACCTGCTCATATTTGTCCTGCGGAATGAAAACATACTGCACAGTTGGAGGAAGACTTTTTGCCTACATAGTTGCTTTTTTACACTTTGACAGTGTAGCAACATAGAATAATCCCATATAACTAATACCACTGCTCCACTATCTGCACTGGAGTCCGCTAGCATTCCCATTCCAGTGCAGGGCTACAAGGAGTGATAGTAACAGCACACCACTCTTGCTTCATGAGGTTGCTCCTTAAAGGTCAAGCCAACAATTGACAACTGGGATTGCTATACAAACTCTGTGAAGAGTGGTATTCATACACAAGCGCATTTCAGCAAGTTTGACAACCTGTAATTCTAAGCTTTCTTTTAAGGTTGTAACACCTGACCTCAAACATTAGTACTTATTCTACACTCCTTTTTTTCATTTGACTCAATTTACCTGAGTTTAGAACATTGCCTATTAGTTCATGTATAAGCAACAGCAACGTTTTTCTTAACCCAAAAGCTAGAAGCAGTACAGTCTACAGCACATATTATTTTGACAAAATTTTAAAATTTGATATTTGCCTTTTCTTTTGTTCCTTCATGCACCTTTTCCATAATTTCTATTTATTTTCTATATTATCTTCATTTTCTACTCCTTTTTTTTTCCTCCCATGGTATTTTTCTTCTTTTTCTAGAAACTAGTGCCAAATTTCTTTCTCCTGCGTATGTATTAGTGTCTCTCTTGTAGTGCTGAGCAGTAAAGATGGAATTAAACTTACAGCTAACTTTGTCCAAAGGGGTTACTGGTGAAGAAAACAATTTTTTGATCACTTACAGAAACACAGACTAGAACCTATGTACAGTTAGGGAATTTTGTCAGGGGCAGGGAAAAAGTTCTTTTCCTCTGTGTAAAAGCCACCTTTAGGCTGGCTATGCTACTAAGCAATTAAAAATACTACAGTTTCAAAGAAATTTCATAAAAAACTGGCTGATGTTAATCATGTGTCACTTTGTTTAACCGTAAGACAATTAACAATTTTCCTTCTTACTTCATTTTACAAGAGAAGGTTACATCATATTTCGCACTTGTATGCAATTTACAAGTTTATATTTCAATTTCCTAGTCTGATGTTAGCAGCATTTCTTCCTTGGGATGTTAAGGAGAGATGCTGGATTTTTAGGGCAATCTATGTGAAATACCATTATTTATAAAAATGTTTAATATTTTCAATAAATCGTGATTCAGCAAGCACAGATCTAAAATGGAAACCTAGAAGCCTGTCAAAAAGGGTGACCTACTGCATGAACAGCAAACTAAAAAGAACAATAATCTTATTTGGATATCCAGTATCCTGAGCACCAGAAATATAACAGGAATGTAAAAATGTTAATTTCATCTGCAAATTTGGATACCCAAAATATTTTATGTAGTTGTTCAAAAATGGATCACTGCTGGTAGATAGGCTTTTTTGAGTTTGTTTAGAAGTTTTATACTATCATAGTAATTTAGGGGAAAAGTCTGAGAAAATCATGATTAAAAATGCCAAATGTACTTCTCTGAGTCATGGAGAACCATTTATTTGGTCAACTAAGTTTTATGTTCTCATAATGTGACATTTTTAGTCTATCTAGCTTGACGCATCAGAAGGATTTGGATCTGAGGCAGATCATTGATTCACATCTGTCCCAGGTACACATACTTTTGATGCCTAAGTATGTAATTATTTTTTTGAAAGCTTACAGATAAGTTTATCAAAGTCAGAAGTGAATACAGAATTATGGCAGTCCAACCACTTCTGGAGCAACTAAACTACATTTGGAATTGATATTCAGATATATTTTGTTTCACTCAAAAAAAGAACAAAGCCCCTTACTTTGCTCAAATGCCTCATCTACTTCCATTGGAATTCCTCCACATTCCATTTACTAACACAAAGCTCATATAATCCTTTATTCTGAAAACAGAAGTTCAGCATCAGTTATCAAACACTGTATTGCTCCTAGATGTGCAGGCAGGGCAAACAAATCTTAACTGGGAAAAGATGTAAATTGGAAAAAAAATAAAGATGGTAATCGGTAAATAAAATGTGCCGCAGGAGGAAGACTATGTTACATTTGTCTAAATAACAATGGACTCCAGACACCTTCAGTGGACTCTAAGAACTTTGCAATTGCTTTTAGCAGAATTCCTTGGTAAGTATTTATACTACTTATTTGAGGGATGTTTTAACCTCAAGTAAATACCACTTTTTCTTCACTGAGCTGGGACTTAGATGTTGGATTTCAGAGTAACAGCTACATCTAAATTAGACAGTATCCGCACCCTTCACTTTGTCTTATGTTTTAGAAATCACCAGAAATCAGAGGTATGCACACAGAAAAACTTAAAATGCACTTCAAAACTATTTTGCAGAGACACACTTTTTTCCCCACAGTATCAACGATTGATCGACAGACAAAATAGGATAGAAATACTAGAAGCATAGCATGTTTTTAAGCTACAAGAAGCAAATCACACAGAACAGGTGTACCTCCAAGGAAAACTGCTGCACAAGATAGTCACTGCTAATTACTGCTGCTGTGCTATATCCAAATGTTCCATTCAAGATTGTGGCAAGCTGTGATTTGGAGCTGATTTTGTACTTTCACTCCTTCTCCTCTACTCACCTTGTTTTTACTGTAAGTCAAATTTTCCCTGAAGCGAACAGTTCTTGACTAGAAAACATACAAAGTTTTTTTTCCAAGAAACATATTTCAGTCCATGACCATGAGCAAAACCAGGAGGAGGAAAAAAAAAAAAAAAACATCTCAGTCCCAACTTCTGTCAGCATTCCTGGACCAATGCCAAGGCTATGGCATATGTCAGAAAACATACCTAATGTTATTTTCGTAATATAAAAAAAAATAGTTTGCCTCAAATGCACTGAAAACAACAGTTATTTTTTCCCCATGATACTACCTGCCTATGACACCGTCACATCACCATGTCATTTTGATACATGAGAAGCAGAATAAGTATAAAGGAAGAGTTCGGTTTCTCACAGATGAGACAATTATTTTCTTAGACGGGAATTACTTCAGGGAAGATGCAAGGATGCTGGTTTCAATTCTTCAATTCCCCACTTGCCCCCTCCTTTCTGCCTCATCTGGGGAGGGTGTAGGGAAAAGAAAAGAAGTAGTCTTCAAACAGCATAGCGAGGGTGGGGACGATGATAGACAAATACATACATATGAAATACAGCAGGTAAGAAAAACATTAAAATTTTAAAAAATATTAATGAAAATAAGTAGACGGAAACATTAAAAAAACAGCAGCTAAAATCATGTGACATGCAAATTAATGTGTGAGTTATGGTCACCAAGGAAACCACAGTTCTCCTAACTTTTGTTCTTTCGATACTTTTATTTTTGCACTGAATATTCTTTATTTTTAGTACATCTGGAAACTACAAGTACATAGAGAGCACCGAAGACATCTTTGGTACTCCTGTACATGGGCACACAGCAGATGGTAGACTTTCATTACACGCTCTTTTAAAGTCTCATGGTCTTACAATGCTAAGATGATTTCAAATTAGCACTTTGATATCATTCATTCTAACGTTTGTCACATACTTCTAGCCACTGTGATTCGCTCTGTCAAAACTCACACCATGTCAGGACCCAAGCCACTGACAGAGCAGCACGCAGTCCTACGGTTACCCTACAGATCAATGAGCAACACAAACCTTTCTCCATGAGGACATCCAGCAAACCACTCGAGTTTGTTCAGACCAAGCCTGGAAACAGGAAACACATGCATGACTGCATTACGCATTACAGAAAGGTTATTCTGCTGACCTCTGCTCTTCTCCACAAAACACTACCGATAACTCTTTTTGATTAATATTCTTGGTTTGAGTTTTGCTTTTAATTTTGGCCTGCTGTATACTGAAACAATTCTTAGGTATTCATGATCCTGTAATCAGCAAGAAAGAGTTATTGCCATAAATCTTGGAGGAGATACAATCTTTAGAGGTATTTTATGCTGAGAAATGAATTGAATGGAATGGGAGCAACTGCTACACTCCTTGGATGATTTACAAAATAACCCATGGAAATGCAGAAAGTATGTTACAGCTTGAATCTACACAAGTTGAGAGGTGGAGAGATGGTGGGTGGATGTGCAATGGTTTCTTCTTCAGAGTTTTCCAAAAGCCACCTGGGGAAGGCTCAGCTCAAGGAGATGAGGCAGCAGATAAGGAATGCATGAGTGGAATGAAGTTATGCTAAATGCAAGGCTATGGAATATGTACTGCTCAGCTGGAAACACAAACCAGAGTACTGATTTGAATGCAAGGAAAAAAAATAGGTAAGATACTGAAAATTTCATGAGAATTACACACAGTACTGTTGCATGAAGAACTAATATTTGCTACAACAAATAGCTTTTAATCATCTCCTTTAAATAAAATGTTTCAACAGTATCTGATTATAGAAGTAGTTTAGATGTTTTCATGTGCTACTTTAAAGGATTTTAAGATTTATTCCTATTTCTCTTTTGTAGAGACATTCTGCAGCCAGGGCTACAATATGAAGATCATCATAACTTCAACCTCTAATCTGAATTAAAGACATTTTACATGTTAATTAAAAGGTAAAAATAAACTTCTTTCCAAAAAGCAAAGTAAAAATTACTGGCTGCTTTTCTTCAGCATCACAAACACACCTGCACCAGCAATGCTGAAGAACTGCATATTGGTCACAAATGCAACTGCCAGCTACAATCATAAACATATGACTTTAAAAGCATGTGCTACAGGTGTACTTTCTTTATATCAGCTGACATTAAGGACAGATTCCCAAGCTGAGAAAGTAAATCTAGCTTTAAAGCGTTGCATTTCTGCACCTGAAGTGGTTTTGATTCCTGCCACTATGATGTTAGATAACTTCTAATCTTGCCATCAATTACGAAAATATTGTTATGACTACCTTGATTTTATGAAATTGGGTTATCTTCCAGCCTGTGGACATATTCCTATTGCATTCTGGGTTAATCTACATGTATAGCTCACTTCTGTCAGAATGACAAAAGACAATTGATTTTGTTTCATGGTGTATTCTTATCAAGGCTCTCCTACGCTCTTAGCCAGTCTTTGACGGATAGGGTGTTAGAGGAAAGGTCCATTAATTGATTTGTAAATAATTACATCTAAGTCTTCACTTTTGACTAGCTATCAATAAGGGCCTATCCTTTTTTCACTGGTGAATGCTTTCAATTCAGCTTTAGTGTCTAACTTTGAGCCACAAAACTCATTAAAATCATTATACACTTCTAGAATAGCACCTACTGGTGATGGCAGAGGTAAGAGTGTGTCGGCATTTCTCTTAAACCACTTACGAAGATGGATTAGAGAGAAGCAAAATAAATATATAAATAAATAACAGGCCTGGGAAAAAAAAAAACAAAGGCAAATCAATTGCTTCTTGAAGTGGGACTTAATTTTTGGAGCTTGTGAAAAATTCATCCAGTGCACAGAAACAGAAACAGATCACAAGCAGTACTTGACACACTGTTCCTAAACATGCAAAGCCTATAGGCTCAAGAGGGCTATTTAGTGCCCTGATAGAGCAAAAGGCTGCAGAATGAGCTCACACACATCAGACACTTAAGAACTACAAATAAATGCGTGAAATGGAGTCAGAAAAGGAGACTGGAAGGTAGGCACACACACACATGCCATTTGAGATATCACAGCTGAGGGAAAAAGGAGTTGACAGAAGTCATATGCCAATTAGCATCAGTTATTGGAAATCCAGGCTTTAATGGTTCTAGATTTCAGTTTCCCAGCTTTTCTTTCAGCATCTTGTCAGGAGGACAAAGCCTAACACACAGATTTGAGCCCTCAGAGGAAAGTGCAAACTCAAGTCTGAAAAGTAACTGTAATAGCCAGGCAACCATTTCATAGGTTGTTAATATAGTGAAGCTGTAATAAAAACATATTGTAGTTATCACATACTCAAGAGTGTAAACGCCATTAAACCAAGCCACTATGTTGTACTTTGAAAATGATGCCAACAGACGAGATACAGAGTCATATCAGAGGCCTGCCTGTTCAGCATAAAACAATTGACCAGAAAGCCTCCTTTATTGCTGCTTTCCAGTGATTGCCACCAACTTTCCATTAGCTAGCACATAAGATTTCCACCCACCACAACAGAAGAGAAAGGAACTCCTACAAAACTATGCCACAGTTTATAACCTAAGTGCTGCTCCTATGTGATAAATATCTGCCCCAGATGTCAATTCATGCTTTATGCCCAACATATACCAATAAGCCTTTCAATTCTACCTGTCCTCACTACTAAATTTCCAGAAAGAGCTTAAGCTGTAATCCATCTAACTTAAAAGATGCATGCCAGCACGCACATAGTTGACCCACGCCCAGAACACAGAAGCAGTGAAAGTTTGTGAGTTTACAGTCTCTCTCCTGCAACATTTCCCATTAAATTCCCAGCTAGCATATATTGAGCATCCACATGTTGAGTCATTTAGTTACTGCTCTATTCCTCACAGAGTAAAGGTATGAGTCACAGGGATAGTCACAGCTCCTTTTACCTTATCTTTCAAATAGAAATTTGTTAAGAAAACAGATAAAAATCCCTATCATACACAAAACAGAAAGAGTTTACATTATTCATCACTGCGGGCAGTGAAAGCATACAAAGGAGAGAGACTTTCTACAGGTTTTTCCAAAATAGCCTTATCTCCTCATCCAGCCCACACCTGTTCAGGTGCAATGGTACCCGTAGACACTAAGTCCAAACAAGACCAGGAGCAAGCCAAGCAAGCAAGAGGGAGCCAGCCTGGCCATGTGGCATGGCCCTCACATGCTAGCCCCAACAGGCCTCACTGGGCTGCCTCAGCACAGAGGCATTCATGAACTAAAGGCTAGGAAGGCCAGGGGAAAATGAGTCCAGCAAGGCCACCAAATGGCAGTGACATGTTTACTCACTATCAGGAGTTGGGAACTTGCCTGGGGTTTCTTGAGGAGCACAATTTGTGAGAGTATATGTTACTGAGCAAACCTAAGGTTTTCTCTTCTTTCTTCAGATTGCAAAAATCTTTTTTGTTTTGTTTTTCCATTCATCACCAGCATCCTAAGGGAAAGAAACAGCTTATCCTTCAGTGGACTGTGCTGTTCCCATGGTGGCCTCTGAGACTGATTCCAGCTAGCCTACACTTCTACCAAACATTGGATCTGCTCCACTGAAGCTGGAGGGAAGATTCAGGAAATGGGTCAATGTACTACTTAGCTATATTCCATCTGAAATAAAAGCAGTCTCTTGATCAGTCTAGCCTGTTATATTACCTCAACACCAGGGGAAGGTTTTCTGAGGGAAACTTTGTCAGGGAACAGGAACATCACTTCCTGCCAATGAAGCAGGTAAACCTCGTATCTAATGAATACCCATGATAGCATGATTCATGAATAGCATGATTCTTGGATAATGCTAAGAAATTTATGGGAGACTCAGATGAACCTCAGACGAGCATGCTGCAAGGAAAGAAACACTGTCAATGTGTTTCAATTAAAATGCCTCTAACTTAAGCATATGTCTTTAAGACACAAGAGAGGCCTTTAAAATCTGGTAATTATTTAGCAATATTTCACATTTACTGTTCAACCTGAATCTCAGCTACAACTTTTGTAAACATTGGTACCATTTCTGTTCCAGATAGTATAAAAAATTATTCATAAATGAAAATGTTCAGCAGGTTTATAGCAGCTGTTTTACTCTGCCCTCCCCCCCCCTTCAGCGTAACAGAGCTTTCAGTCAGCCCCTTCCACTCACGGGGCTTTTGAACAGCACCAGAGCATGTGTTCAATATGTTCTTGGGACATAAGAAGCCCATCAGGGAGGCTTAGTAATCCAACCAAACCTGCAGTACACCTGCAGCACACTGCCTTTTTTTAATTAACATAGGTGAGAACAAGCAGTGTGATGTTTCAGTTTAAAATCACATTTGTTAAAAAATGCATTTACTACAAAAACAATTTCAGTTTGCCATAACTCAAATGTGGAATATAATCTTCCCAGCAGGAGCATACTGCAATTGCAAACATAATACCTCTTGGGATGGAAAGGCTCTTTTTACTGCTGTATGCTAAGTGTTGTAACAAGTCAGTTATGTCAGAGGGCCTTCTCTGCACCTGACAGATTCCCACTGGTCCCTCTGCTTCTTCCTCTGTTCTCTCCTTCTTGGTGTTTACTTTGGCTCTAATATTCTTGTGCCCCTTCAAAGTCTCCCTGTCCTGTATTGGCCTGTGGAGTACAAAGGATGAGATATTTATTGCTTCAGTCTATTTAAAAGCCAGTACAAACTGGACAGAGAAACTGAGAGCCACTTTAAGCTTCTCTGATTATGGGAATATCCCCAAAAAGTTCGGTGGATCTCCTCATGTTTGTTGGTAAGAAAGAAGCCAACTCCTGAGAATCCTAGCTACAGCTTGGCAAGTTTTCTACAAACCAGGTCTGAGCTTGTTTGTTGGCCTCTGCTGATCAGGTGCATCACACTGCCACGTTTGTCTACTCCATCAAGCACTAGTAGACTCAGCCTGAATGCAGCCAAAGTACAACTCTCAAGATCATAGCACTCATGGGGAAGAAAGTCACCCCTAGGCAAGCATGAAAGTGAGAAATGGGTCCTAAAACACTCCTGCAGCCTATACCTCCAGGAGCAACAAATGAAGCCAAGCAGCCCTTGAGGTTTCAGCACAGTCTTTAATAACCAATGGTCAGCTAATGCTGCATTCTGCTCTGAGGCATCCACCTCCTCCCACAAGTCCTGCAGTACACATAGAATACACACATTTGTTGAAACTTTAAAAAAAAAAAAAAGCATAGCACAGTTTTTTTTATGCTACAGTGTAAACATAATTTGTACTGAGCTATAGTACAAACACTGGTTAAGAATTAATTTGGAGCTTTTAATGAGTTTATGCCCTGTTCAGAATTGCCAAGAAGTATCAGTGTACTGAGAAGAAGGGGGTTTTTGAACTACACAGGTTTTTAAGCAAAAATGACAACTGCAGCTATCACTGGAACCGAGACATGATTTTAACTGACAACCAGAGGTAAGAGTCAAGGAAAGATTTTTTCAAACTACACGAATTAAAGTTAGGTTGTTAGTCCTCTGCTTACAATGTCAAAGTGCTCTGACTATTGAGAATATATTTTCTGGGCAATATTGCTGCTCATAATAGGATTTGAGTCAGAAAGCAGGTAAATTGAGAAATAAGTCACAACCCCATTTTCTAGAAAAGCTAATATAGGAAAAAAAGGTTTATTAAGGATGATTCAATAACACTCAGAACCTCAGTGAAATGCGACTTCTGCAAGCAAAACCGATTTCAGCAGTACATTGGAATAAATACTGTTGCAGAAGCTGGAAGGCAATGCAAGAAGGTACCAAGTCGCTGAGGGATCCCATACTGGAGAAGCAGCACTTCCAGCTTGTGGAAACAGCCCAGGTGGCTCTATGAACATTGCTTTTCTGGCAGCATGCTTGTAAGTAAAGAGTTAACAAATACAACACTCAGCCATGGCGCTTGGCATTAGTAGAACAGAGAGGCTGGACTAAGCTCTGGTTGACCAGCATCTCTACAGCAGTGTTATCTCATATGCCATTCATTAAAGCACTTCTTAGCTCCCTGCAAACAATAGGCTTAAAAGGCAGAGCAGGCAATCTGTTCAATCTATTCCTTGAGTGCAACTTAAGACATGCAGCTGAAGGCAGACAGTTTGCAACCACAGAAGTAGCTCAGGTATCCAGAAAGTCAATACTTGCATGTTCTTGTTCTTGCATACATCACATTTGCCGATCCAACACTTGTTTCAACAGAAATAGGATCAGAGGAGCTGCCAGCAGACATAGCTGAGCACAGCTTGCTCCTCATAGAGCCTGGCTGCATGGGCTCACCACCTTCAACAAGCAAGAAGAGATCTACAACTTTTTTTTTTTTTTTTTAATTAACAAAAAATAATTCACTTCCGCTCTTCCTCAGGGCAGAAGAAGCAGCCATCATTTCAGCTCTGGTGCACACAATCCAACTGCAGATATTGGAGATGGGCTGCCCACTGGTGTAGAAAAAGGTAGTTGCTGTCACAGCATGGCTTCTCTCTATGGTCTTTGAAAAGTCATGGAAATCAGCAGAGATCCCTTACACTTGGAGAAATGCAGAAGTGCCATCCAGAGGACCCTACACTGGCTGGAGGGACAGTGCAACAGAAATCTCACAAGGATAATATTTGTCCTCTGCAAGGACAAATGCAGAGCCCTGCACTATTGCAGACATACGGGCTAGGGCAGGTTGGGTGAAGAGCAGCCCTGCGAGAAGACTCTGGGTGTCCTGGTGGGCCACAAGTTGAGCAAAAGCCAATAGCGTGCTCTGGCAGCAAAGATGGCCAACAGCATCCTGGACTGGATGAGTCAGAGCGCAGCTAAGGGAAGCAATTATCCCCTTCTACTCAGAACTCATTAGGCTCCATACTTAACCCAGTATGGGATTCTTCAACGCAAGACAGTTATCTAAAAGCAGGAACAAGTCAGTGGAGGGCTACCAAGTTGGTTGAGGGCTGGAGCACTGTGGGAAGCTGAGGGACCAGTGCTTGTTCATCCAGGAGGCAGGACAGCTTCAGGGCTGTAACAGCAGGCCCGGTGCCTACAAGATGGCTATGAGTCAAGCTTTTCACAGCAGTTTTTAACACTTCACATGCTCAAAATCTGCACAAGGTAAAACAAATAGTGACACTGAGCAATCCATCTGTAATCCAGCCCATCAGGAAATCTCATGTCAGTATTATCAGGTCACACCAAAAAAAGTCTTCTAGAGAATAAATATATGGATGATCAACCTCTAGAAGGTTTTGTCAGCCTTACAGACAACTCTTCATGTAGGCCTAATAAACCACCCTTCTTTCCCTTCCTTATCTCACCCAGCAAATGCATGCTATTAAATACAAAAATTTCTTTCAGAAGCTATACAAACAGAAATACAGAAAATACTAATACCATACTATTTTCTTTGATCTTCCAATGAAAACAGAATTTAAAACTCATACTATTTCAGTCCAGAAGCTTAGAGTTAAAAATCTTAGGAACTCATCCGGGACTTTGATTCCAAGAATCATTCAGTTGATGACACTAAGAGAGCTGTATTAGACTTGTAATTATTCCCTTATGAGTTCTACTGTCTGTTCGAGGAAGAAAGGTATTCATTTACATCCTCAGCAGTGATTTATTTTGGTGAAAAAAATAAAAAGGTTGGAGACAGCAAGAACTTAGTCTTACTGTGTATGTGCTAGAATACAAGAACAAAAAGTGTCAATAACAAACAGCATCTCTACCAGTTAATAGGAGCTGTATTCTCTGTTTACATCTAATAGCAGTTTCCTTGAGATCCTCAGTATAAATCCTATCTCCACAGTTCCTGCTTGCTAGCCACTGCTTAGTGCTGTAACACTTCATTAACATGCAAATGCTTGACAGTTACTGGGTTTAAGAACATCTGCGTATTTATAAACAACCATTCTATACTACATCACCATTTAAGGAAACTATTTAAGCTGACTAAATCTAAAGACTAACTTGTATCAGTTGAAAAAGGCACTGCCAGATTATTCTCTCATTTTTTATTTCTATGTTAACTGTCATAATGTTGTTTGTACAGGTAGGTAAAAAATCTGAAGTTGGTCAAAGAATTCTTATTTGTTCTTTTGAGACGATCAATCTTTTCTCTTGTCTTTTAACCTATTTTTTCCATTGAAAAGGCAAAAAGAACACAAAGAATGAACGATGCTTTGGAGTTCAAGAGAAGGTAAAGTTATGGCAATGGGAAGAAAAAAAACAACAACCACTAAACCAACTATAAGCAGAAATCTGTAATACATTCAATTATGCAATCTCCGAATTTTCAAAGCAAAAACTTCAGAAGTACCAGAAAGACAATGTACAGGACTAAAAGTTTCCCAAAAGTACAGATTTAATTTCTTAGATAACAACACCAGTTCTGCATCCTGCATACCTCAAGATGGCTTCCATTTATTCTTCAATATCATATCCTACAAAGCACATACCAAAATAGCATAAGTACTTGTAATTCTTGCAACACATTCTACCCATAGTATCTGGAATTCTTAGAAAAGAGTATCAATGGTTTGGCCATGAATTTAAATTTCTCCATAATTTTCATGCAAAATGTACATATAAATAAATAATTTACATATACATTTAAATTCCTTTTTATTCAAAGGACAAAAAGATGTGAAAAGAAAAAGGATTCAAAGAATTATTAATAATGAATAAAAGACAACATTTTATAGAACCTTTTTTAAAAATCTGCTTGAAGGCCAGTAGCAGAGCACATTAATGCAGGAAAGAATGGGATTGGCTGAATCAAGTTAAAGGGTAGTTAAGAGGATTGGACTTAATCGTTCTAGATAAGCAGAGTCATTTCTGATTCTCACCCTTTCCTTTTTAAGGAAGTCAGAGAAGTTGCATTCCATTCCTCAACTATAACTTAAGATGCACTATTTTTTTTAGTTGTGGTAGGTGGGAAGAAATAGCACCTACCAATTTATCTAGAAAACAGGTTCACTTTCCCTATGGGATTCTGTTCAGAAGTGATTTGTAAGTTACATACACATTCAGCATTGTCCCTGAAGGTCTTAGCAATTTTCAGCAGAGTATTCAGTTTTGCAGCTCCACAATATTTTTTTTCACTGACAGCCTGCTCTGAAGAAAAAGCTTTCTGAATTTATCCATACCCAAGTTTAAACCACTTTGCTCTAGCATGCCAAAAAATACCTTGAGAACAGAGGAAATGTGTCTTGGTGTAAAATTTCCCCTATGCCCATGAGCACATAACTCTTCCAAGAGCCTGGCTTTAGCCGCAGAGCAAAGCTGACCTACAGATATTGCTAAGTTTTCCCATCTCCTATATAGTATGTACCCCCAGAAGTTCATCTGTCACCCAGCAGAGTCTCTGCTCATGAGCATTAGAATTTGGACCTTAGCATTGCTGCCTAGCAAACTCTGCACAGCACCTCTATCCTGCTGTGAGGTTTTGTTACAGGTCCATGAAAACACATGTTCAACTTTTCTTATTTTGTTCCAATAGTTAAGCATGGGCCTCATTAATTATTTCAGTCAACCTAGGTACCAACTTAACACAAAGTGGCACCTAGCAAGCCATCAAGTATCAAAGTGACATATGGGAGCAGCCTGTGCACATGAACTATAAAACATAGATTATTTCATCGCAGACAAAACATGAGAATGAAGTATATTTGTACTTTTAAAGAAAATATGGTGCTGAAAGCCAATTTTTTTCTTCTGTTGAGACATAATGGAAAAATATTCCTGCTGCACAGATTATATTTAAAAGTTTGATGCCTTTTCTGTTTACTGGCACAAGATCTACAAAAACAGTCTTAAGAATAACAGTGATGAGGAGAAACTGAAATATCTGAAATGTTAGCACAATATCCTAATGTATTATGTAAATATCAAATTAAAATATAGAAGCACAATTACTGGTAGTTTCATTTTGGTCGTATTTGGCTTTATATATAGTTACATGAGAGTCAAGTATGTTCTTGTCTCTCTTTGGACTTTTATAAGACACATCAAAGGAAGGAGCAGTAAAGTCCTGGGAGAGAGAATATATGTCATAACAACAACCGTTAGCCCACAAGAAAAGAAATTACCTTACTAGGAGAAAATACTACCATTTGAGAAACTGACAATAAGAATTCATAGCAATTTTTTCAAGTTAAGAGAACGTGCAATAATATAAAAACATGTCAGGTATGAACAAAGTTCTAGTCTGCGTTCATGGAAAACAAAGTATTTTTCATGCACATGAGCTAAGTTTGCCTGTGTTATCCAATTCTAAGTGTAGGAAATATTGCAGTAAAAATAACTACTGGAACCATGAAAACACCAACATTTTTTCCTACATATGTGACACTGAACCTATATTGCACGATAATTTCAGATATACTTCACATTACATACTATGATAATTCACAAGGTATAAGAAAAAAATTGAAGATAAGATTGTTTCAGGAAAAAATGTCTACATTGTCCTTTCCCTATACTTAGCCACTCATTTCCTATCCTCCAACTAAACTAAATAAATGTACATGTGAACGCAGCCAGGACTATATTCCCTTGTTCTCACTGCCTAAAATCTGCTGCCATCAGAGCAGCAAATCTTGAAGGTAGCACTTTTGAAATTCCCAAAACATTTCAGCTTTTAAGATTCTCCTTCACAACCACGTTGTGCTCAGAAACATTTGTCTCACTGGGATTAAGCAAAGGAGCTTTCACTGACTAAACTCTGTATAAAATATTGGTTCTTAAGGTCTTTAATCAATTTGTCATTTTTGAAAGGTTTACCTCAAGCCTACAAGATTTTCTTCTAGTTCACCTTCCCATAGAACAAAATCAAAAAGACTTTTGATTGAACAAATACTTCAAAAGACAGTAACAGAAAATGTTTTTTGTTTGTTTGTTTTTAAGATAGAACAGTTTATATTTTCATAAATAAACAGAGATCATCTTCATGTTTCTGAGTTATCCTGTGTACACACAATTTTCAGGCATTATCTTATTGACAATAGTATAGCTGACTAACTACAGAACATAGTGGAGATATTATACTGATGATAACTCATCATCAAGACAATTTAACTTTGTGACAACTTACTGCTCTGATAAGAAAGAGAACTGGCTCTTGAGTAGCTCCTTCATGATGCTTACTCACATCAAGTTCTGAACAGATGAAATACTGTCCTAATGAGATTTAGAATCATCATGAGAAATCACAACTTCACATAAATGATGAACATATCAACATGAGATCAGCAGAATGTTTTGGCGGATACAGTATCATGTCACTGAGATCATTACTCAGTTTATTCTATCGTATCTGTACTTGTTCCCTGCTCCATTACATTCCTTTAATTTACCAAAGGGACTGCAAAAAGAAAACTCTCCCTCTCCTTTTTGTAGATGGGATGTGCTCTCTCCTCTCATAGTCATATAACAGCTGAGCCACACTGGTTCCTCTCCAGCTTTAGCTAAAGATTCCTTTCCAGTCAGTTGGCTAAAGGTTGTTATCAAGGCTGGTTTTTACAAGATCAAGCTCAAGAAAGTTCAATATTTTCTCTAAAGAAATATTTCTTCATTTCTTTTTTTGGATATTCAATGTGACCCAAAGACTAGGGTCTTTGAAAAGAGTTGAGAAAGAAAGCATTAAATTGCTATTGACAAGGCTAGCTTTGAAAACCACTGAGTAAACAAAGTCATTTTAAAAATGAATTTTCTGCTGTAGAATAATTTCAGTTTACTTTCTGTTACTGGACACCCTAAAAAAGATTATGTAAGACACGTGCAGAAGAATTACAGAAGGCAGGTAAGAACAGAGGCATGTCCATAAATCCTTGCATGTGGATGGATATCTCAGTAGCGAGCACATCCAAGTCAGGTTCAAAGTGCAGCCTCATTTCCTTCTATCCCATCCCATCTGATGGTTGTAGCTGCCATACTCCTACTGGCACAGCACAGCTGGTTATCGTCCGCTACATGTGGAACATTTTTAACATGCTAACAACATGTTGTTTTGAAAAAAGTAAATAAGTCAGAGTGTTAATGGAATTTCTCAGCCTTGTACAAAACCAATACTTAATAATCTAAGCAGCATATCCAGTGACCAAGTTGGCCAGATATTTTTAGCTACAAAGACTCAATTTCCAGCAAAATTAAACTGTTTAGGCTGAAATTTTTCTTTCATATAAACATGAACTTTAGATTTCACAAACAAATGAATTGAAGAATATGCTGTATAAAATCATAATGGCTTTTCCCTTGGGAAGTTTTAGATCACACTTGCTTTAGAGCAGGAACTGGCAATATATCGATGAAAGGTCTGTCGAGTCATGAACACATCCTCTTGTTTACTCAGAATTTTCCCAGATCTCTTTAGCCAGTAGAAAATAAAAATCTGCACACACACACACACCTTGTAAAAATAACTTAAATTTCAATATCTAAACTCTCTAAATCTGCAGGGATTCCCTTGCAATCACAACTGAAATGCCACTGTTACGTCACACAGGATCTCTGTTCCACAGCTGGCAAATTACCACAGAGAACTGCAGGAAAAAATTAATTATTTTGTCCTCATATCAGGGTTGGAACAGCACTCACTAACTGCAATTTGCTCGTATACTGAATAAAGAGAAAACAAAATATCAAATAGCTTGTCAGCTTAAAGACTGTTTTCCGTTTGAGGGAGAAAGAGGTGAGAAAGGACACTTATGTAAATAAGGCAGAGAAACTACAGAGAAAAGATGCAAGTATACAATTAAAATCTGCATCATAATGCATACATGCAAGGTACCAACTGAGATTATGGGGCCAACATTGATTCTGGCATTCAACTTCAGTGTTTCATTTTACAATTTAATAACATTCTTTTAATGTGTCCTTTTCATGTCTAATCTGTATTACAGCACAATGGGCCCAAGATGATTTTCGAACAAAGTTGGAAGTTTTCCAAGCAAAAAGTGAAAGGCTTTCTTTAAACTCTGATCCTAGCTGTTTGATGTGATCTAAGCAGGTGAACAGCTGAACCCACACGATCTTGCACAAAAACCAGAAGTCCTTCTGCAGAGTATATGGTACAGGCTATGGCAGCTATATGAACAGGTGCTGGGATACAGGGATTCACATTTGGTTTTAACTCTCCTAAATTTTGTCCTCGAAATGTCTGAAGATATTTACTTCTGTATTCAAAGAGAGGATTAAATTAAGGGAAAGGATCCCCTTCTATGAGGAAGTTATTTATTGCCCAAACATTATTACCCACATATTGTTTTCTGACAAAATCAGGAGATAAGAAATCAGGTTTGAGAAGGGGAGGTTTCTCCAGAAAAAGGAAGAGCTACATCTTTATTAAATCATGTTTAGAATCTGTTTGATTCAGACACTTGTTCTTCTCCCAAACTGCAGATGATTATGAGGTCTAAGACAAGAAGCATAAGAATGGCTTAACAATTTGTTTATTTTTTAAAGGCTTCTATGTGTCACATGCATCAGACAGGCATGAGCATTATGTACATCCAGCTGGGGATGAAGACCAGAAATTTAAAGAAGCTGTTTGTGATTTCAGATGGGATGTGGCACACAGATGAAAGAGCAAATATTTTTCCCCTTGGTTTAATGCTAGCACTGGATTCCTAAATTAAGCCCAGCAGGAAACAAACATCCACCACAGATTTCAAAAGATATCTCACATCTTTGTATTAAAACGTGTTATTTTAAAAATCCCAAATGCTGCATGTCTGAATTTTATTAAGTCCAGAGCCAACATAAGAAGTGCTATTTGATTTATTCCAAAAGAAAGCAGAAAATATGAGTGGACAATGGGATGTAAATTGCAGGAAGCCAAAGTAAAATTGAAGAGTAGGAGATAACATGCTTGATGCCATTATCTGTAAGAATACTGAGGCAGCGAGGCTTTGAAAAATTACTCTGATGACCTTGAGTGCTTGCTGAGACTAAAGAACATCCAAGTTACCGTATTTTCCACAGAGGAGGAAAGAGGACAGTCTGGATTTTTCTTTTCCAAAGGGATGGGGAGGTGCTTCTGATATGCAGTTCTGATTTCCTTCTACACCAAATAGCTACTTCCTGTGCTCCCGTGAAGAACAAAATTAATCAGACATTGTCGTGCACATTCTTCACACGTTTCATATGCAATTCTTAGCAAAAAGAACAAAAATTCTAAATCCATACAAAAATTCATTTAAAATGTCCAACCCTGAAAATATTTGTTTCTTCATATGCTGCACTTTTATTTTAGAGGTTGCAGATATTTTTTTTCTTCTTTCCCACTGATTTTGGTGATGTTTTGGGATTAAAACATGGAGTAGTCAGTTCCCATGAGATGAAAGACTTCACTGCAAAGGACTTACTCAGAAGATCAAAACAAAAACCAAAAACTCTTGGAGTATGAGATACTACAATTTATTTATTGAAAGACACTCTCTTCAAGGGGCTTCTACTTCAATATTGCAAATAATTTTCTGCTTTTATCAGCAATATGGTTGGAAATAAAATCTGGGCGTTTTCACTCACCAGCTGATGAAAATTCTAACGATGTATTTCCAAACAGTCTAGAAGTATAATTACAGACAAAAATAGCTCCAAGTTCTTCTGTAAACAGTATCAGTAGTAAAATTGAAGTTTCCTTCTATTTTATGGCTAATTATTATTCCTGGCCACCTTAACATTCCCATGTCTCCCCAGTGATCTTGTTACAAAGAAGCTGGACACAGAGATAGGCCCTGCTCTGGCAAGTCTGAGCTGTCAAGCTCCTAGATCAAATAGAAGAGGAGGCCTGGTAAACTCACATGACTCTCAGGACCGATTTATCTTCCTCCTCAAGACAGTCACTAACTTCATCACAGCTTTAGGGCTTCCAGCTGTGCCCAACTCTCCAGTAACTGGCCAAAACCATGAAATGTTGAGTGAAGAGATGATTCTCATGATGATCCAATGTTCTTATTGGAAAGCAGGCTAAAGACACATCTCAGAAGCGCTGTTGACAGCAGGCAGAATTCTGCAAGTGTGAGTGAACTTCCTTACGCACCTGGATCAGCAGAGCAAGAGAGGAAGAGACCCTTGCTTTCTGTTCCTGATGTTACTGTTGCATGTAGAACAAGCCAAACTGATTTATATTTCCATTCATATGTGCCTAAGACAAGTACATAGTAGCTTACACACACCTTCCACATTGTGATAAAGATTATTTCATTAGTTATAATATGCTTTGTGATCCCTAGGTAAAAATGTAAAGAACTCCAAGTCCACAGTTTATAACTCAGGTCTTGACTTGCATCACAACAGAAAGGTGCACGCACTGCTTTAGGCCTTCTGCCTCTTAAATTTCAGATATCATCACAGAATCATAGAATCATGAAAGTTGGAAAAGGCCACAAAGATCACCTAGTCCAAACATCAATCCATCACCCATGCCCACTAAACCATGTGTCTCATTGCCACATCTACCCTTTTCTTGAAAACCTTCAGGGACGGTGACTTCACCACCTCCCCAGGCAGCCTGTTCCAATACCTCACCACTCTTCCTGAGAAGTTTTTCCTACTATCCAACCCGAACCTTCTCTGGCACAACTTGAGGCCATTACCTCTTGTCTTGTCACTAGGTACCTGGGAAAATAGGCTGACTTTTACCTCACTACAACTTCCATTCAGGTAGCTGTAGAGAGCAGTGAGGTCCCCTCGGGCCTCCTCTTCTCCATACTAAATAATCCCCGTTCTCTCAGACACTCTTCATAAGACTTGTGTTTCAGACTCATCACCAGCTTTGTTGCCCTTCTCTGGACACACTCCAGGGCCTCAGTGTCTTTCTTGTAGTGAGGGGACCAAAACTGAACACTGTACTTGAGATGCAGCCTCACCAGCGCTGAGTAGAGAGGGACAATCACCTCCTTAGTACTACTACACTATTCTGATACAAGCCAGGATGCCATTGGCCCTCTTGGCCACCTTGGCACACTGCTGGCTCATATTCAGATGGCTGTCAACTAACATCCCCAGGTTCTTTTCCTTTGCACTGCTTGCCAGCCACTCTGCCCCAAATCTGGGGCAATGCATGGGCTTGTTGGGACCAAAGTGTAGGACCTGAGCTTGGTATGTTAATGCTCATACTATTGGCATCATAAGTTGTTTCAAATACCCTCACACTTTTTGCTCCAACTTTGAACTCCACCCATGGCTGTGAAATTGATGAAGTATTGCATTCACTGTGAATTGGCTCAAACGCATAGTTCAAAGGGTCACAGTGAGTGAGACTACAGCTGACTGATGGTCAGCCACCAGTGGTGTTCCCCATGGCTTACTCATTTCTAGTGCCAGTCCTGTTCAACATTTTTATCAATGATCTGGATGCAGGAGTGAAACGCAACCTAAACAAATTTGCTGATTATGCTAAACGGCAAGGCAGAAGCATCTGGATATGTTGGAGCACTGGGACATCAGCAATGACAAGAAGTTCAACAAAGGAAAATGCCAGGTGCTGCACCTAGAATGGAGCATTGCCAGATGCACACATAGTCAGCAGATAGGGTTTTGGGAGTGCTGATCAAAGGCAGGCTCAGCATGAGGCAGCAGCATGTCCTGGCAGCCAAGGGGAAAACCTCATTTTGGGTTGTCATTAAACACAGCACAGCCAGCCAGTCAAAAGATGTGATTCTCTCATTGTATTTAGCGGTAGTAAGGTACCACTTTGAATTTTGTATGGAGTTCTAGGTTCTACAATATAAAATGGCTATTAAGGCCCTTGAAAGGGTCCATAGGAGGAACCAAAGCTGGTAACAGGGCTTAAGGAAACTTAGGCTGTCTAGTTTGGAGAAGAGGAGGCCCAGAAGTGACCTTGTTGCTCTCTGTAGCTCCCTGAGGAGGGGAAGCAGAGGGAGATGCCAGGCTCTGCTTGAGGTCACCAATGGCAGGATTAGAGCACAGAACAACGCTATGCCAGGGAAAGGTCAGACTGGGCACTGGAAAACACTTCTGTACCATGAAGGTGGTCAGAAACTGAAACAGGCTTCCTAGTGAGGTTGTTGATGTCCCATGCCTGTCTATGTTTAAGAAGCATACAGATAACACTTTTAATGATACTGCTTTAACATTGTATGAGCCCCAAAGAAGTCCAGCAGTTCAACTTAAGGATCTCTGTAGGTCCCTTGCAACTCAACTATTTATTCTATTCTAACTCTGATTTCAAATTACTTAAGGCCTTTGGAAAACCTAGACAGAGGAAGAAATAAATATTGGCATCTAACAGCAGTCTCTTATCTATGGCCTAGAAGCCTCAACCTTTAGGTATAATAATTTGGTACCTTTGGAAAGAGGAGTTCATCATTTTCAAGTTTATATTAATGCAGAATAGAATGGATTACCTACTCTGATGTAGAAAATATCGGAAGTGTGATTACTGATCTTTGCCAGCTTTGGAATCTGGGAAGGAAATTCTCCTTCTTCCAGAACATTTCTCTACTTCCTTTTGTACTTAAGGCTCCTGTTTCTCCACAGTTCTAAAATGCAGATGTGTCCTTTTGTACTGGATCCATTATTTCCTTCCAATCATTTGGCTGTTTTTGCAGAGGTTTTCACTGAAATTTGCCTTCATATTCTTAAGTACCAGTGTACTTTCAAATTGTTCCAGAAGTCTCAGATTTGTTTGCTTTAAAAACAAAACCAGACCATGTTTGAAAACACTAGTATGCAATAGCTGCATACTTATCATACTTTATCATACTTATAGCAATATCAAATCAACATGAGCTGCGCTTGCCTCTTGGATATATTTGATCAGTGGTCTTGCACATAAATTGTTAAGGCAAAGGATAAAAGAACACAGAGTAGGAGAGCGCAAACATCCAGAAACACTCTGCTCTTGTGAGTTTTGTGGAGCCTTGTACAAAAGTGGCTCAAAATTCAGGAATTTCATACAAAAAATAAAACATTCTTAAAGTGTATCTGCACTATCTAGATGAGTATATGATCATTCCAAATTGTTTTAAATATGCATGCAGCCTACATTAATATTTATCTAAGTAGAAAAGAAATTTTAAAATATGAAATGAATAGAATATACTTGCAAATTTCACTAGGAATGTCAGTAAATTCATTAGGGGATAGCAATCTCAAGAAAAAGCTATAAAACTCAATCTGCACCTGAATGTGACAGTAACACTTGGCCCAAAGATATTTTTATATGGTTAAACTTCAGTATTTCTGAAATTCAAGACCCTAGGGGGCTTTTCCCCAATTATGGAATGTTCATTAAGTGCTTTCGTACTGGTCATGATCTGTCAATGAAGAGCTTTATGAAAGTGCCCAGTAAATGTCAAGTGACAACCTGATCAAATTTTGGACTTATCACCACCATACTGACTGACCACATCTTGTTCAATGTGTGCATTCAAAAATCTGGAAACAGAATTTTACCATAAATAAACAGAAAACTGAGCTGACACAATTTCGCTAAATTAGAACAACAGCTCAGCGTTCTTTTCCTCTCTTTTTTTTAAAAAAACACAAAACTCATCTTTAGTGACTGATAAGTAGACTGAAGTCCTTGTTTCAATCTCCTATTGATTTCAAGCATCTGTTCATTTTTAGAGACAGAGATGAATCCCTCATTTTTAAAATATAAATCACCAATTTGCAAAGACTACTTCAAAATCAATTAAAAGGACTTAAAAATGGAAAATATAAATCATGACTCTTTTCATGGAAATGCTGGTTTATCTTCAATGCTGCACTGTCAGTAAGTAGCTTTATTGTAACTGGACACAGTAAAATGCAAGAACTTTGCTATAATTACCTCAGTGTTTTCAGTATTTTAAATTGATCAAATTATGTGAACTGATTTTTAAAAATTCACCTTAGGAAGTAGGGGGGGAATGTATAGGAAAAAATAAACATCGGTTTCATCTTCAGAGTGGAATTGATTATATGTTATAGATGGCTTATGCTCTAGACTATAAAAAATTGCAGGTGACTTTAGATATTAGAGAAGCTATCAGTCTGAATTATTGACATATTTTTGTTTAGTGGAGCTTCAAATGTCTCTGTTTTCTTTTTCAGCCTCAAAATCCAAACATTTAGAGTTATCATCCAAAGGAAGGTCACAAGGTTGAAAACAGGAACAAGCTATTCCTGTACCTGCGATTCTATGAAAAAGAATTTCTTGTCATCCAGCTGGTACTCAGCAGAAAAGTTTAACTCTCCTCTTCTATTAGCTTTTCTTAAGAGGAATTATTATCAAGAGATAAAATTCAATCTAAAAAATTATATTCAGAAACTGTTCTGCAGTGATCAGAGATGGTGTTAGACTCTTCTTTTGATGCTTAAGCACAATTAGCAAAAGGATTCATTGCAAGACAGGAAATTCTGAAAACAGAAGTCAAGACTGCAGTCTAAATTCAAGCAATTTAACACACTTCATCTTTAATCCAAAATACACATCATAACTAATACTTCAGGTAGCTTGGATAAAGAAAGAAAAAACAACGTATCAACGTTATCATTTCCAATCATACAATACTCCTTTCTTAAGACTTGACTACACTCTTTCCACAGGATTCCCATCTCCTTCAATACTCTGAATGGGCAGTGATAATTGAACAAGGAATTATTAATTATTTGGCCTTACTTTTGCAATTCAGTATGAAAGTCTTATTTACTGTGTACTATTCAGAGCCTGATTTGAACAATGAATTATTCATTTGCTTGTGGGTTTTCTTACAGTTCTCATCACAACAATACCAGAAGGCACTGCAAACATTATATGATTCATTTTCACATCATCTTTATGAGATGAAGTCAAAGATATCATTGTATACATGTTATGTTACAGAAGGGGTCATGACACAGTGATACTAAAGCTTTTCGTAAATCCAAATGTGCAAACAGAGATTTGTCAGGCCAAGTTTCTTCAAAATACTTACATTACTCATACCATTCAAGATGTCTTCAGTAGCAGACATAGATCATACCCCAGGTCACAAAGCAGGCCCCTGGAAAATGAGGAATAAAGTCAGGATCCCCTGAAAACATCCTGTTTTTAAATTACACAACATGTACTAAGCAATGAGATAAAGATGTGTAAGGAAAGTGAACAAGCAGTTACAATGCACAGCTATAAAAGAAGGTAAACAGCAAAAACACAAATACAGCCACAGAGCACAGTAAGGATTCATGCCACACTGTTTTCAGAGAATGCCACATTTGCAATCCTCACCACTAGAACACAGCTAAGATTGCTCAGTTTATGTTTTTCTCTTCTCTCCCAGCTAGATGAGCTGCTGTGGCAAAAGGAAAAGGGAACACCATCATGTGCTCATTTCAGATGTTGATCCAAGCGGGAAAACTCTCAGAAGCTCCAAAGGGGAAAAAGTAAAGTGACAATAAATGGCTGAAAGGATAAATGCTCCAGATCACTGCCCAGAGAGGCTCTGGATGCCCCCTCCCTGGAGGTGTTCAAGGCCAGGATGGATAGGCCTCTGAGCAATGTGGTCTAGTAGGAGGTGTCCCTGCCTATAGCAGGGGGCTGGAACTAGATCTTAAAGGTCCCTTCCAACCCAAACCACTCTATGATTCTATGATTCCAGGGGTCAGCTTCACAACAGAGCCAGAAACAAGCCAAGAGCGTACATTATCAGAGATTAAAAAGGCTTGGAACTGGGTAGATTTAAGCAACAGGGACCACCTTTAATCTTTCCCTGTTAGATGTAATTCACCCAAATACATCTAACCTCATTACAAATAAATCTAAATGCTTACATCATTAAACTATGTGTTTACACAGTTTCTATTATGACAGCTTCTTCCACAGTTTGACCCTTTCTCAGTGTCTAAAAACTGACAAAACTACGCATGCAGCCTGTCTGGCATCTAACTCAATCTACTGATAAATGGCTGTCTTAAGACAGGATTTAGCTTTCTTGACTACAAGCAAAAACAGTTCCAAACTGTGTTAAACTTTCCTAAGGAGCAGTCATGAAGACAGAACTGCCTAGGTGGAAAAAATCCTTTCAGAATTACTGTACTATGAAACCAGAAGGTTTTCTGCTTCTATTCCAGTATTCACAGTATTTCCATGAGAAACACAGATGAATATAGCTTTACCATATGCAGGTCAGCGCATATGTTATGTTCGGCAGCTGTAACCAAACAGGCTGCTCCTTATAGTCCAATACTGATCTATTTTTTGGAAGTGACCCAGAATACATTCCCAGTTCTGCAAGAGGACTCTTACAGACCGTGAACATGTTATTGGGAGATCCATTTTGTAATGCTGTCAAAAATCTGACTCCGTTGCTGCAACCCATTTCCAATTGATAGGGCAAGGTTGGTCCCACACTCAGACATATGCAGTATTTTATTCCTTAACACCAGTTTTTCCTCACTGCTTTCCAGAAAGTCTGGAAAGCCTCCTCCAAATTCAGTAATCCTCCTGTATTGCTCATAAATCAAAATGCTCCTTTGGTCTTCACAGGGCTCCCCACATTCATTGATCTGGCAAATAGAGTTCATCACTAAGAGCAGCAGTGTGACAAAGATCATTCTTCGTTCCTCATCATTATCCCCCATCCACAAGGTGCAACCGTACCAGACAACAGACTACTTATGTGCTTTCCTTCTCAATTCCTTATCACGTCTTCTGCCTGCATGCAGAGGAAAAACATCTCCTGCCAGACCCTGATTTGGGTCACACCATCCATACATCTGCTGGCAGTCAGCTATGAGACAAACACTCCAGGCGGTCTCAAGAGCCTTCCTAAAAGGCCACAAAAATAGTCTGTGCTATAGTTCTGACTTTTATTTCTTATAATTTGCTTGACTTGGATGCCCCATTTTCTAACAGCCACTGGATTTATAGAAGCTGGGTTTGAAGCACTGACTGCTGTGGAGCTTACAGGCCCAATGCCAAACCTGTGTGAAAGAGAAACACCTTTACGATTCTGAGCTCAGGACTTTGGCTCATGTATGAATCTCCACAGTTCTTATCACTCACAGTAGCTGTGTTTTCACATATAATTTTCTTGCCTGTTTCTCTTACATATTACACTAAGCCAAAAAACACCTTGGCTTTATGAGATTAAAAAAAATGAAGTATTTGGTTGGGGAAACAAACTTATCTCAAAAATTCAGGTCAGTCTCACAGTCAGAACACACCAATCTGACCCCCTTGTATGCTTTAACCTTGTTAGCAGACCTTGGGAATATTCCAAACGCTACTGGCTTTCTACATTTGTCTCAGGAGTAGAGTAAAAATGCCATGTGCTGCCTGTCAATAATGAAGGAAGAAACTCAAACCTAAGGATCTCTCCCCTAGTCTCCCCCAGAAGAACAATGTGGAAATTATAGCAGCAAAATTGAGTCAGAGGTTTTTTGAGAAGACTTAAAATCCCCAATACAAAGCCTACACTTAGCCTGAGAGAGAAGAAGGTGAAGCAGTTTCACCTTCAGTGGCAAGCTAAGAACCAGGAGCACCAGAAGGTATTTTTAACTGGGACAATTGATGGCACAGTCAAAAAACAAATTAGCAAATTCCCATATCTGTGTATGAAACACCAACTAGTTTAGTACAATCAGAGACAAACTTGGCAGCACAGGCATTTCATAGCTACAATTCAGTGTAAAAAAATCTTTCACATTTCTGTTAAAAATCTTCATTTACCATCACTTTGTGTTGACTTGCATCAGAACATAAAAGAAGATTGCTTAAAATTCAAATAACTGGTATGTTGTGATAATTCACTATTTTGCAAACACTGAACACAACTTCATTGGTCTATTGTGCACTAGCATTCAGCATTTAAAAATCATTTCCTAGCATACTCTTACCTTGACAGTAGCACTTACCCCATTAAAAACATACATACATATTCCTTTCAATGAGTTCTATATGGCTGATGTTTAGACTATGATTTATTATATACCATTATATAAGGCAATTTAACATGATTTTGGGGGGACAATTAGCAAATATGGGAAGAAATAAAGGATCTTTTCTTTGCATCTATGTCAATTTAAAAGGTTTATTTGGAAAAAAAAATGTTAGAATATTTTCTACTTTTACACTTATTTCTACCCATAACAAAACAATTTCTTCACTGGGCTACAAAATGAAATGTTATAGGCAGTAAAAAACATTATATTTCATGATTTTTAATAAACTACATTTAAAACTCTTAATATTCTATAAATACATACCTTTATTTGTTACTTATTTTGAATGCAATAAATCTGAAATTGATTTTACAATGGAGTGTAAGCTCACGCCCCATGGCTATTAGATTCGGAGAGCCGAGGAAACTTCACTCTTCCCCTTCCAGCTGCTAACAGATCACTAATGGCTCCCTCAGGGTGGATCCAGGAACAACATCAACACTACTGAAAGGGCTGCAAAATCTGATACCCTCTTTTGTAGCCTATTTTCCTCAGGCCAAACTGCAGAGCTTTCCCATGGAAGAAGGGCAAAAGAGAATTAAAAGGGAAACTTCTAGAAGTCTGTCTCCCTTGCACAAAAAGTAAAATTCCAAGTACAATGAGTTGTCATTTTCACGCAGTAAACACCTCCTTGTCCCATCCCAAACTGCAGGACAGTGGCCCTACAGTGCAGCCCCCTGCAAGTAAGAACAGTTTTGTTACTGTGAATGTGCACTAGTGCTGCTAAGCCACTAATGATCAAACCTGACCAACAAAACAGGAATAAGATTGGTCTGAAAATCTTGTTGGTTTTTTTTTTTAAATACATGTATGCATTTTATTATTTTTTTAAATCTCTTGTCACCTGAAGCTTCAGTATGAAATTCTATCCTATTGTAAATCTTCTTCTAAAACTTGTGCTCAAAATAAACTCTCTTTCAGTAAAAAAAAAAACCAAAAAAACCGAGGTTCTAAGGAATTCTTCAAGTATCACAGGTAAGATCCAATCTCTAATGACTCTGGTCCCATACTAAAGCTGTATGGTGTGCTTCTGCAGAACACTCATTACATCTTAATTTAAAAAAAAAAAAAAAAAGTGACTGATTAGAAAGCAGCTGGAAATGCGCCACGTACTCTACTCAAAACACCTTGAAACAAACTGTATTGCTATCTATATTTGGAAACCATAAAATAAGATGCAAAACTAAAACCATATACTTACAAAATATACATTCAGGCCTCATTGTTTTCAAAGGAAAGAAACAAGATAAACTACAAGGATAGCATATGGTTTGGACATGAATGTGGTTTGCATCTGTTACTGGTTAATTACTTCAAACTTTACCCAAAGTGGAGTTTTGGAGACACAGAGACGTGGGTTAAATAAACAAGCCATGTTTTACAGCTCTGACCATGGCCACAGAGCTAAAAATCACCAAACCCAACCCACAGGTTTTTCAGCCTTGCAACAGTGCTTTTCTGGGCTGCTCAGCATATGAAGCAGGAACACAATCACCAGGGGAGCCAGGTCTTTACCTGCTTCTCACCAGTTTGCCATTATCCCACACTCAGTCCCCTACACACACTGGGTCCCACTCCTTTTACTAGGAAAGCCCAGCTGACAGCACAGACTTGCTGAGCTCACTGGTGTAATGGAGGCCCAGCTCACTCAGGCCTTCTTGAACAAACCTCTTACTCCCATCAGTCACAAGGAATTTAATGCATGCATCTTTCAAAACTAGCAAGAACAATTCTTCCTGAAGTATTCTTCCCATTTTTCTAACTTTAATGTAAAAAAACCCTTTTTTTCCTCAAAAAAAGAATAAAGGAAAATGAATCCATCTATTATATCATCATGAAGTTGAAAATGATAAAATCGTATCAGAGCAGACTTCCAGAATGCCATGCCCTAACTTTCCCTCTTTCCCTTCCTTTTAGCTACGAAGTTACAAGTACCATTAATGAATACTCAGTAAAGGACAGGTTTGCTACCCAGTTCCACCATTAACTTGTGTTAAGGATTGTTACAAGGCTGTAAATTTGCGTCTCCACAGCTTAATCTTCCATTTTCAGCATAAATACAACAATAACTATAAAATAGCAGCAAGACAGAATCAAATTCATTATGATTATTTGTAATGAAGACACTACCTTAAATCTTATTCACATATTCCTCTGTTCTAAAAAGAAAAAGGAAATCAGGTTATAAAAGATAGTTCATAGTAACAGCCAGCTATTTTTTAAATGATCACGGGGTTCTTTAGAGATGATAATTTTGAAACCTACTATGTAATCCTAAGTAAAATTTTTATCAGCTATATAAGAAAACCATCTGCATTTATCACAGCAGAAAAAAAAATGGATGGGCAAACACACAAGTTCCCAATATTACATCAGCATTCTGGAAAGTTGACTAAGGAACACTACATTTCATTGATCTTCTTTTGTAACCATATAATATCTATCTTCCTTTCAAAAGTGTATCAGGGACTAACTGTAGATGGTTTCAACAACAAAAAAAGTGAATCAGTCAAGAAACTACTCCCAGTTTTTTTTCATAGCTTCATAGTGTGCAGTTTTTGGAAAGACATTTAAGCTCCATTACTTATTTTACTTGTTTTTGGTTTCTTTTTCTTTCTGGCTTTGCAAAGAAAATTACTCACTGTTCTAGACTAGCATTTCTTACTGAAATCAACACTCTCCCTTGTTAAGAAGGAAGTTACTTTCCTCCCACAATTTTCCCTCATGAACTCCCCCAGCTGAATTATGAAATCATTTTAACATAGTAGGTAATTTAAATAAGTCATAAATAAATGAGACCAGAAAAAAAAAATCAGTTTTTTTCCTGCATGTGTCACTTCTATTTGTTTCAAGTGCAAAAACCAATGATCACAATTTCAGAGTATTTACACTGCAACCCAATCCTCATGGTCCATGATATTTCTTTGTTAAACAGTGAGAAAATCCTTACAGACTTGTCAGATCTTGACAGCTTCACAGGACTTCTAGCAAGATTTTGCAACAACAGCACAGTACTTTAAAATCAGGCGTTTTAGTCTATGTTTATCAATGCAAGTCAATGTGAAGTCCACCTTACAATGCACTGAAGTCATGCTCTCTGAGCCATGAGAACTGCCTCATGAGTCCTGACAATGCTATGTACTCTGATATCCAAGAGACCCTCAAGTACACCTGGATTGCCTACAAAGGAAAAGCTCTGAGCGTGGTGCCATAAAGGAGATCAAGCTGCATCTCAGACAACAAGAAGTGTTGCCTACCCCTAAATTCCAGTAAGCAAGCACCTTCCTGCTAGACTCTGCCATGTTCACATATTATGAAGGTTTAACAGTGTTAGCAATAGCAAGGCACAAGCACAGCATGCAAATTAATCTGAAAAAAAAATAGCAGTAAAACAATCTTACATTTCTTCCAGGACTGAGAAGGTATGAGGATATAGCAAACCAGGGATGTGCCTGGTGTATTACAGCAGTTAGATATGCAGCCTGATGAGCAAGAAAAGGAGAAGAACACAGATGAAGTGTGAAGTCACAGCAGCCAGGCAGCTGCATGTATAAACAATTCAGTCCCTCTTGCCTTTGTTACTACTTCAGTCAAAAGCAAGCAAGACGTTTGTCCCACTGAATTCTAAGTCTACTCTGATCTTAGAAATAACCTAACATATCATCTACAGAACCAAGTTATTTCCTCTATTTGCCTTTCTTGCTCTCTCCAAGCAAATCAAATTGTATAGTCCACGTAATATATAACCTATCTCACTACAAGGCCACAGGTATCTATACAGATGGAATGCTAATTCAATATCTTAGAGATAAGTTTCAAAGAAAAATGGTTAGGAAGATACCAGAAATTGAGCAGTTGATAAAAGAACAAAACAAAAAATCATCACCTCAGCATCTTTTTTTTCTGGAGAATATTGCTCACTACAAAAGGCACAGTGACAGTCCACATAGCACACCCTTTGAAATTTTGGTGCCTATTGCAAGGCTACAAAAGAACAATGCTAGCATGAAATTTCTGATCTCCTTGCACTCATAAATGGCTTACTGAATCAAGATATGGGTGACATGGTAGCAAAATAGTTTCCTCACAGAAAGTGAAAGACACAACAAATATTCAAGTATATATTGTAAGCATGCTAACAATTATATGAATAAAATAATAATTCTGATCACCATAACTGGAAATTCTACCCTCATACTAAAGTGGCATATTACTGCCCAAATCCTTCTGAATCTGGTTAACTTTCTTAAGTAGGATTAATATGCTTCCATACAGTAGCATAGGAAATGAATTGTATCTGGTCTGCATGCAAGTCTTTAAAATATGCACATATTTATCAGTCTTGTCCTACATGCACAAATCTACCTTTACAATTTCTGGAAAACACTGATAAACATTACTTAGAAGACAAGAAATTCACAAAGAAAGAAAAGCAATGAATTTTCACGGGAATTTACTGCATTTGCAGGTCATACAAATGAACCCAATTTTTCCCACAATTAAATCCATGGTGTTATCAAGACAATCAGTTTATTTTAAGACTGTCAACCCAATATATAAATTTCCTTTTGTGCTTGAAATGCCTTCATCAGATAAGATAGCTTTTGTTTAAACTGTTATTTTCAGCCTTTGCTTTGGGGGGTTTTGAATATACACAGTGAAGTAACTTGAGATTTCCTACCCTGTTTTAAAATGTGTTTCTTCTGTCTGTTTGTATTTTGTAATTTCCTGTCAAATAACCTCACCATAATTAACTTTCCTTGCTCCATCCTACTACTTTTTTTTTTTTTTTTTTTAAGCCATTCCCACTTCCTGAGGATGGTAATAAAACACTGATTGCATTCGGCTGTTATCTGCCTTTTCTTCCCCTTCTTCCCTCCTCTCTCACTCCCTCTGTGAAAGCCAGCACTCAGGTTTCAGCTCCTCATGGGCTGAGAAACGCACATCATGTAGAGAGGAAGGAAATCAGACTGCAGGAATCCAGATTCATTAGAGTTTATTGGGTCAATCGGCAGCTGGACCAGGGCCAGACAATTAGGGTGCATTGCCCAAGAAGCCTGGATGCACCACTCTCCTCTCAGAGCTGAGCTCTTCATCTGCAGCAGACACCATAACACCAGCACATGTCGGCACCATGCCCCGCTGCCTGCTGTACGTACAAAGAGGGAAGGGAAAGCAGCACGCTGCTGCTTCAGATCACTTTGAATTGACTTTTAGAACAAGCTGATTTGGCTGACTTCTTTTTCACTAAGTGTGAAGCCACTTATTTTTGCAACAGAATTCTCTCATTGCTCATCACTAATTCCTACAAAAAAGAACCGCATGCTAATGTGTCCTATTACAGAGCCTGTGGACCATTAACCTTTATTTGTCTGTCATTCTTTAATGTCTTCCATTCACCTTCAGCTGCACATTTGTGTTTCAACTATGTTCAGTCTCTTCCCCCTGTATTCTCACTCTCTTTCTTTTCACAGTCCACAAGACCATGTCCACACCTACTTGAACAATTACTCTATTTTCCTCTTTTCCCTTATCTATAAACCCAGGATAAAGCCAGTGCACTCACTTACTCTCTTCCGACTCCACCCTGTATCACATCCAGCCCAGCTTCTGCTGTTTCTCACTGAATGAAACACTAGAGTCATTCATTCTCTCTTCTCAAGCAAATATCAAGGACCTTCCTCTATTTTCCTCCAGCATGGCGTTTCTGGTTCTTTTGACACTGCTGATCATCATCCTTGCTCTGATGTCTCATCCTCACTGAGCTTTCAAATCAGTCATTATTTTTCCTGACACTGTTCTTTGTTCTGTATGGCCCACAGTATCAATGGGTGCTTCTGAAAGCCGTGACACATGCTTCTCAGTTCAACATCCATGTTTGGATCATCCCTGTAGCTCATGACTTCAGCGCTACTCACTCTTCGCAGATGGTACAGATGCAATTTTGTGACTGCCAAAGCAGCCCACAGTAAGCTGACATGAAGGCGATGGCAGAAACGTGTGGTAAGGGACAAGCAGGAGCTACAGCCGCTCTGGCCAGCAGCCTGCTATCAGATCAAGAGTTCATGAGAACACATCATCAAATGTCTCTTCCTCTTCTAAGCCATCTCCTTTGCACTCTACACATGCCTTGTTTTGCCCCCAAATTTTCAAGTTTTATACCTTGTCACCAACATAAATTATCGTGTTTTCATAACTGAACACACTCCCTCCAAAACTTTCTCCTCTCTCTTCCACTGATGCCAGCAATGGGATTTCAACACTTACACAACAGAAGATTCAAGATCACTTGTGGCATTTACTTCCCTTCTTCAGAGTACCACATCCATCTGTTCCCTTTTAACCCCATTTTCCTAATCTCAGCAACTTAAATCTCTCACTCAGTAGTACTTCACTGAAACCAGTCTGACAGCATTCTTCCCTTGAGTGTCTAAAAAATACCACTGCCTTATATCAGGGCACAAAAGGTACAACAGATGAATTCATCTTCCTTTCTCTGTTCAATCAGAAAGCCCACAAATGAACTTCAAATAATTTCCTAACATGGCACCGCATACAAAGGTCTTTTTACATCCCCCTTTTTAACATTTTTAAGTTTTATATTCTTTGAACCTTCCTAAATTGACACAGTGATACTCAAGACAGTACACCACCAAGCAGTGTGATAACACAGAACTATTCCAGTTGCAGGTAGCTGACACAATCAAGCATAAATCATTCAGTCCAAAGCTGTACAGCGGATGTTGAAAGATTTCTGAAAAATGCTTGCTGACATACCTTTGGTTTTCAAGTGAGCAGTTACAAAGATTACCAGTGTCTATATAACCAAGGAACACCAAGATACTAAAGCTTTGCTTTCTCTACAATCAGATTCTTCCTTCCTGATGGTCATCTTGAGTGTTTGCTGTTGCTTTGGTTAGCTTGTTTGTGGGGAGGGGAGGAGTTCAGGTATTTTTTTACACTGGTTCCACATCTAAATTATTCTTGATCCCTGCACAAGCATTATCATTGCATAGGAGCCCTCCTGCTGTTTGGAATTTATTTATGTGGCTGAATGTGTGTCCTTTTTCTGTGTGTTTAGACATTACTTGCAAATTTTCATTGAGTCTGTGTTCTGGCAAGTCCAGCTTTCACCCTGTCCTGATATTTTTTTTCCTTCTTTGGGACAGAGAATCCAGACTGCTAGAGTATTTGCAAAAACTCCAGATTTCTGCACTATCCAGATCCCTGAGCTCTCCAGTGCAGCCAACATGCCAACATGCAAAATTCAAGTCTGCTCTCTTTCAAAGGCAGCTTTTAATTAAGAACATACTTCTAATCTTCCCTTCATTTTAATTAACTCAATTCTGATCACTTGGTCTGAAGTTACTTCCCATGACTAGCTCTTCTATGATCTCATCATTAGCTGCTAAAACTTATACAGATATTCTTTCATTTAGGAAGCCCTTTTCTTTCTTTTTGGGGAATTTTTAAGGTTTGTTGTTGCTGTTGTTTTAAAATGATCTTTTATATTGTACACACACAACCTGTTACCTTCTATTTCTGTTCTTCCTGAACATAGCAACTCATTCAGTGCTACTCTTCCAACAAGACTATTATTCTGCTATGTGTCTGTTGTCCTCTACAGTATTTGTTTTCATGAGTATTTTGGATTCTTCCACTCCATTAACCTGGTCTTTAAGTACAAACCTGGTATTTAAGCACAATTTTTTTCCTTGTTCATAACTGACCACAACCAGTTGTCCTGTTGGGCTAGGCACAAACCTTTTATTAACTGTCCTGTATGTCCCTATAATGTCTACCAGTTTCATTTTTTTCTTGCTGTCCTTCCATTACTCATTACTGTACCCTTTACCTTCTCAATTTCCTATGCACTCAGGACACAGTAGGCATACTGTATGAGCAGCTGCAGACCTTATCCTATAATTTCTTAGTATATTCAGCTGCTGTAACAGACTCAGTATCAAAGACTAATGTCCCACACAGTGATTTAGCCCATGCATTAAGAAGTAGCATTTCCTTGAATGCATCCCTGAACTTCTTTCCTTGAATGGATCATTGAATGGAGTAGAAACACAGCCGAAACTTCTCTCCAATCTGATATGGGAAGCATGTATTATGACAAAATCATGGCAAAAGTGGAACTGGGAAGAGATCTTCATATCCTGATGGATTTCTTCAAAGAAAGAGGAAAAGCACAGACATGCTGCTTAAAAATGTAGGGGATAAGAGAGGGAGGTGGGCCCAAGGTGACAGAGAGCAGATGACTGCCTACAAAAACTGTAGAAACTACAGGTAGAATAGAAGTAGCCTATTAAATGGTTTTAAAACAAAGTTGACTTTTGCTTAAGAACCGCCTTTTGCTCTGAGAAGAAACCTCAGATCAGTGGCCATGCTTGTACCTCCCATTGTTCTCCAGATGTTTGGCACACCTGTGCCTCCTGGTGTTTTGTGAAGGATTCACTTCCATGGGCTCCTGGATGTCCACTGTCAGATGGGGGATCAATAGTCCCATGCCATTTTCCCCCCACTGCATACCGCTGGGTGTCAAGGCATATTCTGGAGGATCCACCTCCAGGGGCTCCTCCGCATTCATTACTGGATGGGGGATCAGTGCCGCATGTCATTTTCTCACTGGGGGACAGCACTAAGTTTCATAGTGTTCACTGGTGGAGGGAGCAGTGACTGCAGAGCATTATCTTCACAGTGGTCACGACTTGGCCTCTTGCCTCTCATTGGACAATGGAAATAACTTGTCTCCACGCTGTCTTTTGAACAGTGGGCATGCTTGTACCCCACACTGTTCACTGGTTGACACACACCACTGTGTCTCATGTTGTTCTCTTTTCAATATTTGCTCATGGGCTGAACACCATCAGACACGAGTGTTGCCAATGGTTCCCATGCCGTGGTGCCTCTTGATGCACCCATTCCACTTAGTCTCCATGAGGGGTGCTGTCCCCTCATCTGCCAGTTAGCTCCTCTCTTTCACCCCACACTCAGCTGGGCAGCTGTCTGCCTGGCTGCTCTGGCTCCTCGCCCTTTTGGCTGCCAGGGCACACTGCTGATTCAGATTCAACTTGCTATGAATGAGAACTCCCAGATCCCTTTCTCTGGGACTGCTCCCCAGCCTTTTAGTCCTCAGCCTGTACACATACTCAGGGGTGTCCATCTCCAAGTGCAGAACTCAGTCTCTCTACCCCCAAAGGAGTCAATAACTCCTCCCAATTTACTGTTGTCTACAAACTTATTTAGCATGCATTCAAGTCTTGACTCCAGAAAATAAAAGTAAAGTCATGTTGTTACTTGCTGTGGATGACTAACAGATTATCAGTGGTCATTAAATACTGTTTCAGATATTCAAATAATCATTTAAACAATTTTTTTTCCAATCAACCCTGCCGGATACGCCACAGCGTCTCCTGACATCTTACACAATAGGCCAACTGACCATTTAAAATCTTGGAGACTCACTGTCTGCCATGCTGCAGTTCTATGGCCTATAAAATGTATAAACTTTGCTCATACTCCATTCCAATACTTGTGTACATCTGTCAAACTGAGTTCTTTATAGCAAAAAAAATCCTTCATGGCATGCTGAAAGTGAATAAGAAAGAGATGGTGCATATTCCTTACATTTACCATTTGAAACAGTTTGTGTGCTAACAGAATGTTTACCAACAGAAGAAAAAAGAGAAGACTCAGCACTTGCGCTTTGTAAAGAAGCACGATACAACACAGCAAGGACAACAGCTCATTGCCTAACTCCTTTTGAAAAAAGGATTACATAATTTTACCTTAGTTATAAAGGGCAAACTCCCTGTATTTCCCAGTCAAGTAAGCCTATGAGCTCTAGGTAAGTTCCAAATAAACAAACAAACAAACAAACAAACAAATTCTGTCAATTATTTCAAATTATCAGTTGTCAGTCAATTGTTTGGATAATGGAAATCCATAGTCTCCTGGCTTCCAAACATATTTCTTTGCAGGGTTCAGAGTAGTGGTTTATCTCTTATTTGCCTACATTCACACTGATACCCTCTCTACTTCAAAAAATTTATTCTTTTACTCTGGCTGTAGGAGATATCAAGAGTGATTAACATGATCAGAGACTTTGCATACGACCTCTTCTTTCATGGTGTACTCTGTATCACAGAGGTTCATTACATTTGCGTTTCCTAAACTTACTTCACTCAAGGAATGAACTTTTAAGATGGATGAAGACTCAGCATATCTGCTTTAAACAAAATCATCCTGTGATTTGTAAATAAGAAGTGATTAGAGAAAGTTGCTGAAGAAATCAGTCACATTAATCAGCTGGTTACAGCAGATTGATGAACAGCCACCAGAGCTGTCCAAACAATTTTGTTAACCTTTAACAAAAATGTGAAAGAATACGCTGCAAAGCAGTTCAGCTTTAAATTGATAGGACATGCTAGTTTTGGAGAAGACTGAAGTGCTAAGTTTATTATTTTATTCAGACTTTACCAGATAAACCAGTCCATAAAAGAGCAGTTTACAGCTATAGCACTCCTTTCCACAAGTTCATCACAGACTGTGAGCAACAACAGCCCAAGGGAGGCCACACAGCATTTATTCAGTGTCAGATCGCAGCCAGGACTCCTTGGGGCAGGCTGATGCTTAGCCAATGCACAAAGCAAAATGAATCATTAGAAAGCCTCTGAGGATTTACTTCAGCATTGCTTTCCCTCCTGTGTCACCACTGGTCTTTTTGTAACCAAACCACCTCAGAACTGGAGAGCAGTCAGTACAACACAGCACCCAGCAACTTGGTGCTTTCTAATTTTTGACTTTGAAGAAGCATTTGATTCATGTTTTTATAGAGGCTGGTGGATTTCAGAGGACAGATTCCAGATTTTCTTCCACAACCACCAGAAATAGAAAGCTGACATACAGGAAGGTGAGGTGCAAGAGGGAGACAGCGGGGTGTAAGCAGTCTTTATCAAGTCATTTTCTTCCACGAGCTGCAACAACAAAGTAGGTTGGTAATACCATGCTTATGTCAGTCATAACATACCTCATAAAGCCTTTCAGAAGAAAACCTTACCAGGATGACCTTTCAACTAAATTTGTTCACACCAAACACAAATTCATCCCATCTTTAGCCAAGGAAGATCTATTATTTTAGATGTAGGATACTAGACACAAGCACTAGCACTTCTCAAGCAGGATGCACATTTTATTAGATAGGCAGGGAATTTGGACATATTCAATGAAACACACTTTATTTTTCTTCATATGCACCTACTTCTTAAATTATCATCAATTCTTTTTTACACAGAGCAAAATTCAATATGGAGTCAGCTCTTACTGAAGATTTCATAGAGTAACAAGCTGGAAGGTATGTGATAAACTCCACTCTATTACAATAACATATCTCAGTTAAATTCAGCAGGGACATTTGTTTAAGTGACAAAAGAATTTGATGACAATTTCTCTCACTGGGTACACTGCGCTTATTCTGTATGGCCAGTGAATAATAAATCAACACAAATTACACTGCTTTATCACTAACAACCACTTCCTGGTCAGCAATACCACAGACTACAGTCTCTCCCACAGGAGAAAAATAACCCCCAGTGACATAAAATAGGAGTTATTTATAGCCTGCAGGGGAACAGTTGGGCTCTAACATATAATTTGCAATACTCTTTATATTCACAGTGAATTTGGCCCTTAAAATCTTCAGCTGCATGAAGGCATAAGCTGGTTTCATCATTAATGCATGAATCTGCAAAGTATTCAAACATCAATTAAAATAATTATCTGCTACGCAGCTCCCCATGCCCCACAAGAAGTGCCTTACACTTGACAACTGGGTCACATGTACCCTCTTTCTTCACCACCTCTACTTTTCCTAGGCTTTTAATGGAGAATGTAACTATCTGAGGGTGCAAGCAGCTAAGGCTAAAGCAAAGATCTGTATTGGGACCGTAAACCTCTTGAGCAAGGCAGGCTTCTGACCATCTCAAGACAGTTTAAAGCTATTCCTGTTCTGAGAGGTGTGGGAGCACAGCATCTCAGGGCTGTCAGGCAGCCATGCAGATGGAGGGAAGATGACACGAGGAGGCACCAAGGCTGGTCAGGCTCCAAGTGGTCTCAGTGTTCAGGAACCAAAGACCACAATACTCTGCTGATTGTGTGATTTTTTTGCATTTATCCATAACTTATTGTTAAGCAGTAAAGGAAAACATCATGTTGATGCACACCAAGGCTAGCTCCCTATCTTCACAGGATTGACAAGAGCATAGAATAATGCATTAAACTGCCATAACTTTGCTCAAATCATCCGGCGTATTCTTGCCCACAAAGGTTCAGCCCTGACATGCAAAATTCTTCAGAAAGAAGTGCAGAAAGCATGTGGGATGGAGGCAGGGAGGAAAAGTGGAGCCAGGAGAAGAGAGAACAAGCACCTCTGTGACACTTCTATGCCCATCTCCTCCACCCAAGGAAGGCAGTATGAGCTGCTGCAAGATCCCATGTTATCAGTGCGGAGATCTGAGTGCATAAAACAATGCAAGCTGTGGGTGTCTGGCTAGAGCCCTCTCTTTGTGACTAAGGAGCTGCCTTTATGGCTGGCTTGGCTTGCCCTGAAGGCTTCACAGAGCATTGTATAATAAAGATAATTGAAACACAGACTGTGTCAACAGACACTTCCTTTGAGAGAGGTAAACAGGAGGACAATACCTCGCTCATCAAAAACAATGAAATGTACCTATAGGGCATGCAAAGCCAGCCAAGATCCTCTTGGGCTTTCTCTTTCCTTTTAAAAAGAAAATATTTATTATTTTTTCCTCAAATTTAATATTTAAAGAAGAAAATGCTGGCAACACCCACAATGATGTCATATCAGTTGCTCATTTCAGGTCAAGTGCAGTGCAAGGGGAAGTAGGGGCTCGACATGGGTCCCACTCTGCTCCTCCTACCCACACAAAGGCTGCAATGCCATGTCCAATGGAGAGGCCATGTTCAGACCTTCCTCACCTTGCCCACCAGCATTCCCATGAGAAAAACAGCCTTATACGTAAGAAAAGGTAGACACGCCAGGCTGCATCTCCTATACAATCAAGTCCTGCAGTTCCAGAAAAGAGATGAATTTAGTGTTCTTCCTCAGCAAAAAGACAGTGGTGGAAACATCCCAAGACACGACAGCAAACAAACACTTGTGGGGAAGATGTTTTCAGCCTTTCAGCTCAAAAAAAGCAACCAGAAGACAGTATGGTATGGCCTAGCATATTAGTAGCTACCAGGATAGCCAAAGCAAAAGAACACAAAGACTGAGGAGATAAAAACTGGGATTCATCCAGAAAATGATGTCTTCCAAGTTTCTGTTTCTCTAACTGTAAGATGGCACCATCCATACAATTCCATCCTCTAGTGTCTACATTAAAACATTTATTTCTTAACTTTAACATCCATGTCACATGCATTTCCAGCTTTTTCCACCAGATCTGTCTGAGGCGGAGCGCACCGAGGAACACGGAGCAGCAGGGCTGTTTTGAGCTTGGCCAAGCATCTTTCCCTAGCAGAGAGCAGGATGTGACTCGCACCCACTGCAAGACAAGCCAGATCATTACTTCTCCACTAAACAGTGTTAGTCACATTTTCTCTTAAGCTCTTTAGCTATTTTCCTTGCACCAGGAGTTGTAGGTAACGTCTCAACAGCACCTATGGAGGTCAGGCTGCCACATGGTTATGCCAAGCACCCGAGTTTGTGCCATTCAGCTCCTCCAAGGCTCTGCTCCATGCCTCCACCACCATAAATTAGTCCTAACATGACCAAAATGTACAGCGAGGATATCAAACTGCTGCTAACTGCAAATTTTAATTAGAGCATTTGCCTCTGGTGCAATGCAGTAATAAAGAGAAAATGGGTGCATCTGCTTTCTTCTAAGGATCTCTATGCAGGCAGGTACAGGCAGACCTCAGCTTGCTGGTTCCCAGCTGGAAACTGTGCATTGCTTTGTATGCAGCGCAGCAACCAGTGCGTGAGCAAATAGGTTCTACTGCTCAGCACACCTAAGCTTGCCTAGATGACTGCAAACAGACAGGAGAATTGTGCCCCTGCAGCAAGAAAGAAAAAAAAAATCCAAATTTTTTTCTTTACATCCAACACTTGTTCACACTTGTCCTAAGAAAAACAAGTTTACCAGTATTGCTCTGGTCTTCTCATAGAGATACACTTTTAGATTTTTCTGGCTTGCTGTTCATCGTATTTAGGTCATTTGCAAGTATTAAGCTATCATCCGCACATAGATGATAGCAAGTATAACAGGAGAGTAATATTCAAAGAGGATAAATCACAGTGGGTAGTGGATTATAATAAAGAACTGGTGAAGCCTGGCTGACCCTTTTATCAGTGAGAGCCAGCTTTTGCTAACACCTCTAAATTAGAGTTTACCACATTTGTTTTTCTCCAACTGGCTATCTTAAAACAGAATCACAGTGCAATAACGGAACGTGAACAGGGACATAAAAAGGGTGCAAAGCCAACAGAAGTGTCTATTCTTTTTATTAGGAGGTTTACCGAGTGGCTAACCAGTCAACACTCAAGTCACTAACAAAATATAATAAAATCTGAGGCACTTTTTCAGGACACAGGCAGTTTTAGGGTTGAGGAATGTACATTCATGTTCTCTCAAGGATCTTTTGTTCTCTCCCTGGTGAGATGTTGTTATCACAGAGGAAACCCAGAAAAGGCTGGGGACAGTGGGGCTCCATAGAGCACGGGAGAAGCAACTCCCCTCTAGCACCCGTAACCGCAGAAAGGCACCCACCAGACTTCTCTCCTTGCTGTTGTTCCAACAGCTGGGCAGCAGCCAGGTGATTTCCTGCTCTAGCCCAAAGGCAAGTAGCCTTCTACCCCATCAGGAGGGCTGCTCTTCCCAGCAGGGAGCTACCAACAGGAAACACCAGCTCCAGCCTCCAGCAGGATGCAGCCAGCCCTTTCTCATGGTCTGGAGAGCAGATGCTACCAGGGCTGACAGCTGCCCTAGACCACAGCATGGCGTTTGGATAAATCATGTGACTCTGTTTTCGTGTTTCAAGAGCCCACTTGTCCACTGAGGAGCCGCCTTGCTCACTCTTTATTTTCCTGCTTTCGGTACCAGATTTAGCAAATAGCAAACAATAACAAATGGCATCGACTCATCCTTCAGTGCCTTCATTAATGGTAATGAAGAAAGATGCTAAAGACAAATAGATAAATATTAAGGAGGAACAATGGGTGTCACATCAGTAAATTCATCAGTTAATACAAATTAATTTTAAAGAGCACCAACAGAAAAGTGTCCTTAGATTATAGCAAAGCAGAGAGAATATAAACTCTATATATCTTTCCCTTTTTTCCCTTGCCAGCAAAATTGAGAGAGAACACATAAAGCAACAACATCACAGCTTTGCACGCTGTCAAACTGCTATTCAAAAACCAAGATAGAATATGAACATAACCCAGCATCAAGTAGATCTGAAGAGCCTGAATGTTGAAGTCCATATGCCACCTTTGTAATTACTAAAACACCGGACCTACCATTGCTTCTGAGTACTGGCCTAGATTAGCAAGTCACCTGAAAGTTTACAGTGGGAGAACTATATGGACGTATTCTTGTAGCTACATGTGTACAGTAATTACAGCATAGGTAAGCAATAACACCCGCCTAAGGCATCAAACTTGGTGAGGCACGAGGCTTACGTGCATATCTACAGTTATGACTTCAGACATCAAAGCACCTCTACTGCTCAGACAAAATCAGTAGCCTACTTTCTTGTAAAACACACATGAGGATCTATTACTGGAAAACACATACAGGTGCTCATATAACATGAGAATTAAAGTGTGGGTACCAGAACTGTGAAAGTGCAGAGAGGATCCTATATACGATGTTTTCTTACTTAAAGTGAGTTGATTTCAAAGTAGCAGACAAAAGTTAATGCACCAGTTAAACTCTGAATCTGCCATTTTCACCTTGATGCTCAAAGTCAGATGACTTAGCAGGCCCCACTTCTGGCACGTGCTCCCCTTGGAGAAGTGGGGACCATTCTAATCCATCACTCACTCAAGAGCTTCCAGACCTATAATCAATCAAGAAAACCCATCACAAGCGCACGATTAGTGTCTGTGAGCATGGCAATTTATGACAAAAATCAATAAACATTTCCCGTTTACATGACTTTTTTCAGAATAGGACCACATTTTACAAAAATACATTTTTCTGAAGATTGGTTTTGAATAGTATCAACTTCAAAGCAAATGTTTCTGTGAGGGCTGTTATAACATTCTAGTTCTTACATGATCTTCAAGGCGGTAGTGTGACTTAGGAGGCAGCCATAATGAGACACAGACAGTGAATAAAGCACTGATTTAATTATTTTGTTTGATATATTATGACCTCATCTGCTGGTGTTTATACTAATGTAGTGCTTGAAATGCTTTATCAACATATGGGAAGGCATGGTCTCCGGCCTGAAGAGCTTACAGTCTCAAAGACAGAAACCAGATGAAGGGTGTTTTCTTCCTGCAGTTTATTGTATGGTTTGAAGCTTTGCTAATTTCCCTCAGGCCTTAAATATGCATATAAGGCAGTAGAGTGAGATTCTGGGGTAATGCTGTAAGCTTTCTGGCAAAATAGCATGGTTACTTTCAGCCATAACACAGGACTGCCTATACAGCAATCTTATGTTTTGACGTGCAACCAACAACAAGAAGATGCAAACACTGTGTGGGTCACAGGGAAGCTATAGCTGCTTATGGTATCTCCAC
This sequence comes from Numida meleagris, assembly GCF_002078875.1. Classification (NCBI taxonomy): domain Eukaryota; kingdom Metazoa; phylum Chordata; class Aves; order Galliformes; family Numididae; genus Numida; species Numida meleagris. Next base: position 56,577,632 of record NC_034410.1, read on the forward strand.
CAAATGCCTCCAGTGCTGGAGATATCTCATGCCCCAGTGTGGGCTTTGACTCACTCTTGAGTTGTGCTACACAACTGAGAAGAGAGAGGTAGAGAGTCAGTACAACCCGCTAGTTCCTCCATTAGACTTCCACTGAGGCAAAAGCGATGGGCATCTTCCCCCAGAAAATTAACAGCTGAGGCTCCAAGTTTGGTTAAATGTGCATGCATATCTATTTTTGCACTTCTGATTAAGATTTCCTGAAAAATATGCAGTAAAGTAACTCTTTATGGTGTTAACACCATAAAATCTCTATGAGGAAGTGAATAGTCCTGTGTTCAGCGCACCATCTGCCAAGCACTCAGTAAATAAGGCCATACAATAAATGGTGAGAAACAAAACATCAACAACCTACCCACTCATTAAGCATTAGCCATGCTGCGTGCTGAATGATATACAGGTCCTGCAGGAAAAAAAACAACAGTACACAATCCTCTAATTAAAGGCAATCAAAATGAATATTTACCAAGAGGTTGAATGAGTAGCTTTAATTGTACAGTTTTCTTGCCTCCTATTTCTTGGCTTTGCAACCCTCAAGTTCAGCCCCGCTCTGTAATCAAAAGGCCTAACTGAAGGCATTATTTATCTTATTTTACTTCTGTACAGGAAACCCACAAAGCACATACGGTTGACACACGTTTACCCTCATTAGGTACGTACACATGTACAAGGCCATTGCTTTCACTGATGCCTATCATAGCAAGCAGACACAAAGGCTAAAGAAAAGATATTCTGGCTCTATTTTACTTTAGTTAGATTTAGTTTTGAAATGGAAACAGGGCAACCTTCCTCTCAAAAGAGTTTTCTGAGCTACACTGCATTTAAAACTTCTGTTAAAAAAAATGAGTCCTGCTAAGCAAGAATAAAAGATTCAAAGAGTATAAATTTAGTACACTGTTAGTAGAGAAAATGTATCCACACACACATACATGTACTTGGAACCTTTTAAAATGGTACATGGAAATTAACCAATGAGAAAGCATTTGCACAGCAGAACTGAAAAACAGCTGAGAGAGACTAACAGTAACGTGTTTTCTTTTTCTTTTCAAATTCTGGTACAAATTCAGCTAATATCACCTTGTATGATCTCATCCCAGGATAGGAGCCAGAAGTTTCACTTGAAATCTTTTCAGTTATCAGATCTGGAAAGCTTTTCAATCACTTAAGTTTGAGAAGCATTTAAAAACAAAATAAAACCAAAAAAAAAAAAAAAAAGAAAAAAAAAAGAAAGAAAAAGAAAGACTAAAGATAAACATCAGAGGCTTGAAACATTTATCACTTCATCATACTCCTCCATTTGATGCTCGGTCAGCATCTTTACAGATATAATGGAATGCCTGCTCTACTTATATTCTGAGAGGTTTTAAAATAATAAAATTAATGAATGTACAGGGTTAGAAACAGGCACAGAGCAACAAGGCCAGGCAATTCGTATGGGGTAAAGCTCCTTAGCTAGTATGTTCAGAAATGGAAACATTTCCAGGCAAACAGGGAGATTTTCACTATTAGCTTCCAGCAGTGAAAAGCTGCAGATATGCAGCAGCATTGCTTTAGTGTCAGCACTGCTGGGTGCCTCAGGAACCAAGACAGGGTCACAAACACCAAAGAACCAGCCCAGACAAAAGCTGAAAGCGGAAGAATTTGAGATGCCCTGGAAAGCACATCACCCTTCCTGGAAGCAAATATTTTCAACATATTAAAGCAGTTGCTAAAATAAAACTCTTCCCAGCTCCATACAACACCACACAGGGACTTTATGAGGACAGATCAGGGTAAAAAGTACTTTTCTGGCAAATATTTGTGTTGCCAACTCCAGTGTCTCCCACTGATAAAACTAATACATCACACACACTTCACAAACACACTTATAGCCAAAGAAATGCAGGCATGAGGCAAAACTGACTACAACCACAAGCACAGAGAGGTCTCTACCTCACCAAGCTTAGTGCTGCTTTGAAAGTCTACAACAACTTGAGATATTAGAGCAGCCTGAGGCCTGCTCTGCTTTCAGACAGAAGCCACATTTCTCCAGGTGACAGCCCACTTACCCATTACAGAATAAACACTATCCAAGCAAAGCCCAAATCTATAACACATGAAAAATCGTTTCAGTCTTACCTTGATTGGTGAATATGCAGGCCAGCATATAACCGAACTTGCTTATGACAAACTTCAAAACAAGTTTTAAAAACACTGGGTTTTTTGTGTTTTTTTTTTTTTTTCTAAGCAAGTCAACATATGAAAGACTGGAAAAACAGAGCACATTTTAAATCACAAGACACTCAGGTGTGGATCTGTATGCTCACGGTAACTCAGCTGCCTGAACCTAGGCACTCCACCACTTTGAAACATAGAAAGTCCAGAAGGCATTACCAAAATATTTCTGCTGCTTTCACACATTTGCATTAGAGCATTCTTCACACATGCAAACAAATCTAGTAAGCATTTTCATTTCCTTGCCATGTTGAAGTTTCTTCCCTCCAACAGAAGCTGCCATTTGCATTCTACTGGTGAATAAAAACGAGAAACCTAGAAATTCAGTTTTATCACTGCAGGTCTTCCCCTGTGCAGATTCCTGCTTTAGAATCATAGAATCCTTAGAGTTGGAAGGGACCTTCAGAGGTCATGTAGGCCAACTCCCCTGTATTAAAAAGGAACATGCACAGCTAGATCACGTTGCCCAGGGCCTGATTCAACCTTGCCGTGAAAGTCTCCAGAGACGGGGCATCAACCACATCTCTGGGCAACCTGTTCCAGTACCTCACCATCCTCACTGTAAAATAGTCTTTCCTTATATCTAACCTAAATCTATCCTCTTTAAGCTTGAAACCATTTAATTTCACCTTGTTCTATCACCACAGACCCTGTTCAAGAGTCTGTCCCTTTCTTTCTTAGAGCTCCCCTTTAGATATTGAACCTCACACCCTTCTCTTCTCCAGGCTGAACAGCCCCAGCTCTCTCAGCCAGTCCTCCTTGTAGGAGAGATGTTCCATCCCTTGGATCACTTTTGTGGCCGTTCTCTGGACATGCTCCAACAGGTCTGTGTCTCTTCTGTACTGAAGATTCCACACTTGGACACAGTACTCCAGGTGAGGCCTCACCAGCACAGAGTAGAGGGGCAGGATCACCTCCCTTGACCTGCTGGTCATGCATCTTTTGATGCAGCCCAGGATATCATTGGCTTTCTGGGCTGTGAGGGCACATTGTGGGCTCACATCCAGCTTGCCAGCCACCAGCACCCCCAGGTCTTCTTCAGCAGGGCTGCACTCAATCCTTTCATCCCCTAGCTTGTATTGGTAGAGGATGTTCCCTCAACCAAGGTGCAAGACCTTGCACTTGGATTTGTTGAACCTTGTGAGCTTCACCTGGGCCCACTGCTCAAGCCTGTCTAGGTCCCTCTGAATGGCATCCCATCCCTCTGGTGTGTCGACCATGCACCACAGCTTGGTGTTGTTAGCAGACTAGCTGACGGTGCACTCAACCCCACTGTCAGTGTCACTGACGAAAATATTAAAAAGTGTTGGTCCCAGCACTGACCCTTAGAGGACACCACTCGTCACTGATCTCCATCCAGACATTGATCCATAGACCATCACTTTCTGGACTCAATCCCACAGCCAGTTCTTCCTCCACTGAACAGTCCAACCAGGGTCATCCTTTTAACCCTTCTTAAAAATTGGTGTGATGTTGCCTTTGTTCCAGTCAACAGGGACTTCACCTGGTTGCCACCACTCTTCAAATATCATTGAGAGTGGCTTGGTGACTACATCAGCTAGTCCCCTCCAGATTCTGGAATGCATCTCATCAGGGCCCGTAGACTTGTGGATGTTCATGTTCCTCAGATGGTCACAAAAACCTGATCTTCACTTACAGTGGAAGGGACGTTGCTTCCCCAGTCCCCTCCTACCAAACCAAACATTTGAGGGCTGTGTGATGATGCTTTCCCATTATCTTCTAAATTTCCCCTTCAAAAAAATATATATTTTTTTGTTATTATTGCCTGCACACTTCTCATCCCCTTGTTTTTTCCTCCAGTTCACGAAGTTTTTAATCTTGGGTCTCAACTTTGACTTCACTTTTTCTCCTTCACCAACTGCAGAGGACAGAGATTCTCAAACTTACTCTCAAATACAGCCCACCAAGAAACATCTACGGAGGGAAAAAAAAGTAGTTTTTATATCATTCAACAGAAATACTCCCACTCTCTTCATCCTAATGCATCCTTTCATCCCACTCCTTGTTCTGGAGAAGCCACATGAGTTACTGCTTGCATTTACTTTCTTCCTCTGCTCACAGAGCTCCAGCCACTCCAACACACCGACAGCCCTGCTGTTCTGCTGCCTGCCCTGCTTCCCCTCCAAGTGCCAAGATGTTCCCACACCTTGCTGTAACCTCCTTCATCTCACTATGCACTTCCCCTTCCTCTTCACCAGTTGCAGATTTGTGCTTCAGACAAAGCTTCAGACTTCCTCCCTAGCATCTTGGAGGCAATAGTATCATCATCAGAACCATTCCTCCTGTCTCATTTCCTCTGGGTTGCAGTGCTGTAGGCAGTGTGACAACATCTCAGTGCTGGCCTTCTGAAGTCCTGCCCAGACTCATCTCTTTTTTGGAGGATTATCTGTCCTCATTCATGTAAGGGAAACCATCTCAAGCTGCCCTGGATGGTGCAGCTCCTATTTTTAGCCCTGCTTAAGTAGACAAAACAAACCTATACTATTAGAACATATAAATTAATACAAAGACTCTGCTGCTACTCTGCTTGTGTTAGAGTTCAATTTTATTAGTTTTTAACTATTTACTGTTCTGTTACAGATTGCTTCAAGAGCCATACAGGCACTGATATCTACTATTGAAAATTCACACTCGTAGGCACTGCTCAACATCATTACCTACACAAAATTACAAACGAACTCCTGATCCACCAACTCCTGAAGTGAGAACCCCTGCAAAAATGTTAGAGCTCCACCACTTTACACTTTTACAATAGAAGTTGGGTCTACTCCCTTTGAACAGATTGTACTAAGAAGCATAGATCTCATTCCCTGGTCAAAACCTGAAGGCTGTATGCATTAAATACTTCAAATGTAGAAAGAAACAAGAAAGAAAAGATTTACTTTCAATGTTGGTTACATGCTATCCTCTAATAATGGCCCAACACATCAGTGAGAAACAAAGAAAGAGAGCCAGAAGTGAACTGACACCAAGTCGCTTCAAGGCTTTGGCTCCTGGTTTCTCTTTTCCCTTCTATGGGCAGGGAAGAAGGAAGGGAGGGAAGCAAGAGAAACCCAAGGCTGGGCTGCAGCCGCTAGAAGCAACTCCCGCATGTCCACTCCTGTTTCATTGTTTCAGACTTCTCGGACTTGGGGTGAAAAGTTACCAAATACAAAAGCTCTGTATCAGAGAGAGTTTTGGAAGGGTGAGGCTGAGCTAATATTTAGCAACCTCACGCCACTTTTTATGGAAACCCTCTTACCACTAAACAGGAACGGAAAATACTGAAGGCTGGTGTTTGTAATTAAGGGGTGTGTCTGCAGCATCTGAAGCCTCTTCTATTCTCACATACATTCATCTGAGTTATATCTTCCTGTTTTGACTAACGGCCTTCTGAAGTAAGGACCAAGTTAATTATGAATTATCCCATATTCATTCACCTATCCTTCCTGGAGCAGGAAGCAAGGGATTTCAGAGTCCTCCATGTAAATTCTTCAATCCCATTCATACTTCTATTCCAGAAGTATAAATCCTCACTGCTCTGTGGCTCAAGCCTGAAATGAAGACAGGGAGAACAGGACGGGAACACTTAAAAACTTAATGTAATGCATTGAAAAAAATAAAACTATCATAGTAAGTGCTTTAAAACAATTAACTCATATTATATTATTTCTTGCACATACTCAGGTCAAAGACATTGCTCTAATTCAAGGCTAAATGACTGTAAGACAGCAAAAAACCACAGTGCTTTTATGAAATTGTACAGTTCTATATTTCATGTATTTTCATGTTCAGTTGCAATAAAACCCAGTTAGGCACTACAAACTCTTCCAAAATTTGTCTGGATGCTTCCTTACAAGAAAAAAAATCCCATCTTGAGCAGAAACTTGACTTGGAATGTGCTGTTAAAACAGAGCCCTGAGAAATAAAGCTTACTGATATTTCATGCAATGAAAGAAAGCCAAATTCTGTCAAGAGAACACAAGTCTACTCCCAGAAGTAGATTTTCTTGTTCTCTGTAGCCTCCACTATCTCTGGCTTTCAGTAGCTTTTATTTAATTTACTGAATGAGCTCAGCAATCACTTCATAACACGTGCAGAACACTGAGCACAGCATGCCCCTTGCTTACACCTTTTGCCACTATGCAGGGCACACACAATAGCACACATCCATCTTAAAATTCAATCTGCGGTGGGATGGCAGCTGTCACTTTAGCAGCCAAAATGTAGGGCTATGACTTTAGCCTCACTAAGTCAGCAGTGATAAAAGATCCATCACAAACATTAAGTACAGAAAACTCTGTATTTGCCCTTTGTTTATGCAAGTACATTCCCATAAAAATATGTTGTCATACCATTTATTTATTCCTAAAGTTATATTTAATTTTTATATAGCACTGCTATAAATACCCATCTTCTAAATCATACTGTGTGCATTTGCACATACATGTGTGCATGGGTGTGCGGCATCTGCTTCTATGACTTTGGAAGAAAGCCAACAAAATCAGGTGTTCCAGCTGGAAAGCATGAAGTTTTAAAGTGCACATCTGTAACACTGGGAGCCATACAGAGTGAACTAAAGGCACTGGGCCCTGGCAGATCAGAGACATTCCAAGATTCAGCCCCACGGAGAGCATTACAGGCTCTTCCAGTGCTGAAGAAGTAAAAATAAAAAGTCACTTCTGCAAAACATTTTGAGGAGGACAAGAAAGACATTTATTCAGCAATACACTTTAGTTCTATAGAAGAATGTTAAGTGCACCTTTGATTTTTTTTTTTTAATAAGGTAAATAAACCACAGTGTGTTTGCGTGTGGAGAAAGTCCGAGACTTAGGTAGTGCAATCCTTGTCCAAATTAAAACTCAAGAGTGAAAAGAAAGGAAATCACAAGCCTTCATGTTAAAAGCATAAAGGAAAGGGGGGTGGAACTAACGCATGAAATTGGATTAATTAGATTAAGACCTTGTAGCCATAACTGCCAACTGTGACAAGCTCATATGGAGAGGTTCTGCAGCACATGCTAAAAACACCCTCACAAGTGTGGGGACCACATTGTGACCTCTGAGGTGTATCAGAAGGATCCCATCCTACATACACACACACATGCGGAGTACTGCAGGGGTTATGGCTGAGGTCGCTGGGTTGATAACTGGCAGTTTGCGGTTTATGCAAATAGTTTGGGAATCTGCAATCAGTTCCTATACAGGCATAGTGTAAATAAACTGTAACGTTCTCCTGATGCACTGGAAATGTTTCCAGAGTTACTACTGGACAGGGCTTGGGCTGCTTTTTCTTTGGAGACCTGAAGCAGCTAGACAGAGCATCTGTGAACAAAAATTTCTTAGTATTATATACTTATATGATGTGACTAAACATAAAATGTTGCATTCGATTACCTAGCTGAGGAATGTGCTACACATTAAACTAGTAATGGAGAAAAAAACACTGAGTTCCATAACCTAAAATCCCAACTTTCAAAGGATGAAACCGCATCTTTCCCAGCTTAAGCAACTCAGGAAAGATACAGAAACTTTCGAGAATAAGAACTTTTCAAAATGTTTTGGAGAAACTTTTCCATCAGAGGGGTTTGGGAAAAATCACATGAGATTGGACAACCCTGACAGCCACAAAAAGATGAAAGCTAAATTTGATGAATCAGCATCATGAAAATGCTCCTCAGAGCTTTGACCTTAATAACTGGAACTACTTCTGTGGACCAAGAAGAAGCCCTCTAGCTTCTCAAGCTCAAATAATAGGAGGGGTCATTAGAAAACTGACAGATGAAGGAAGTATGGTCTGTAAATTTTCATGCACTTTGTGCTGGCTGCCAAAAACATTTAAAAGCCCAGCTGTTACCAACATCTACGACAGCTTCTTCAAACATGCAGAGGCACACACCTTAAAATCTGTCGGCAGCTGGTGTGAACAAGTAAAAGCCAGAAGACCCAGCTAGTACTTGAAAAATCACTTGAAATGTATGCTTTATTGCTTTAGAGTTAAAAATAAACACGTATGGGCACCAGAATAGAGATAAGTTGTTTAGAAGGCAAACCTTGAGGTTCATGCTCAAGCTTGGAGTCACCTAAACCAAAGGAAATCTGGATTTTTTTTGTTTGGCCCTAAATTCTGACAGCAAAATGTACGCCACAGTGTTTGTTTCATTTTTGTGTGACCGAACCTGACAATACAGATCAACCATACTACATTTCCTTACATACTTTCACACAGCAGGGAGAGTTGAGGAGTTCCTGAAAACACATTAGGCAATTGCAGTACATCTTTCCTTCATTTAACTTGGGTTGAAAGTCTGCTGAGTCTCAGGTATCTAATTCTGAATGATCTGTTAAGGTTTATCATAATCTCTGCAAATAGGAAAAGAAAATTCTGTTATTTTTAACACATTCAAAACAATGCCATCTTCATTTAAGATTCAAGATGGACAGATAGACTATTTCACTTCATTTTTTATACAACCATGTGTTTATATTTCATGAAGCAGCTAACTGAATAATTCAACCAAGATAAATGGCTGAGATACTGAAGAGTAAATCCCCTCCTCTGCATAAGCTCTACTATCCAACCAACACTAAGTATATTTTAATACTTTTATCTTAAGGAAAAAAATTAAAAGTCAGAGAAGCCCAATCCTTCTCTTCAAAAGCCTATCAGAAATACATTTGACAAATGCATATATAAAAAATATACATATAAATAAAGCTGAATCTTTTTTATCATTTGGGAGAACATGAGGGAAGAGGAGAGAAACCAATCAATTAAAACATAACAAAATAAATCAGACCACTTAAACCCACATGCACTGCCAAAATGGATCTGGCTGTATGATCACACAGCTGGCCAGGCAGGGTGGTGAAATTCTCCTCTTTCCCTGTTTTTAATGCCAACTGCTTTGTAACACAGCAGGAAAGGAAAATGAAAATCTTATGTGTATGCTCACACACATCACACAAATACAAAAGGGTAGTGAGTATATGGAGTACCACATATACTCCACCACTGCTGTGAGATAAGCTAAGTTGAAGATCAAGTGAGTGTGAAATGGAAATGAAAATATATTTCTAAAAAAGTCTTGATGTTCTTTCCTCCTCCAAATAGTGCTACACTTGCCCCCACAACCAAAAGGTCTCCTAAAAGACAGCTCTCACTACTGTCTCTACCACTCAGAATCATATCCATGTATCAACACAATGCTGATGTGACTCAAGAGTTTGGGTATATTGTTTCCAAGGATATTATCAAAGAAGCAGCAAATTGAATTGCATTGATCCCAGATGTCTGGGAGGGGGAAGGAAAAAAAAAAAAAACAGATCCAGGAACCAAGTGCTTCTCACATTGTGCATTTCTGAAAGGTGCTCAGGAATTGTGGCAATGATAATGGCAGACTTTGGAACCTTCAAAGAAACAATTAGCATTTGCTCCTTTCTGTTCAAAGACCTATCCACTATAGCCTTTTTTTTTTTCTTTTTTCTTAATGGGCTTTTTGTGTTTTTTATTTGTTTGTCTCTGGGGGAGTGAAGGGGGGTAGTTTGGGGACAAGATTGCATGCAATATGAGCTATGGGAACCTCTGGAGAAAAGATGGTCTGAATCTCACCTCACCATTAAGAAACAAAATAGAGGTGAGGCAAACTACACAAATCTATGTCAAAACAAGCCACATTCAATGTGACAGTCACCTCAGTGCCCCATTTCATTCTGTGATGCCTGTCATCCCCACTGGAACAGAAAAGGAGGAAGAATAGCAGCAGATTCCCTCAATCCCCTGCCACCAAGAAAAAGTAGCACCAAGATTACCATATTGTGTTATCACCCATAGGAGCAAAGAGGAGATGTTCTATTAATTATGCCCTTAAATCAAGAGTTGAACATCAAATTGAGGGGAAGGAGAAACTCTAAGGGCCCATGACAAGTGGAGCTGGATAGATGCTGCCCCATGCAAGATTTCTGAACAGGGCTGCAAGAAGCTCCTTGTCTGAGTCACAGCTGGGGGACATTGCTTTGGGCTCTGTGTAACTTTCAGGTTAGAGACAGGCTTAGGGTTGAGAGAAATACGTAGCATAGGGGCCCATGTAGAGTGGGGCTCCCCCTGTCCCAGAAAAGGGCCATGCATGTTTCATGTTCACCTCCTGCATGCAGGAGGGACAGAAGTCATAATTTGTCCCTTACTACTGCTTGTAGATACCTTCAGGAAACCACCCTAAACTCCACTACACCTGACTAAGCTGCAAGAAGTTTTCAGCACAGCACCCCAAAATATTACCCACCCACTCCTCCCTTTCCTGCTCAATCCCCAATTTCGTTCAAAAGGGAAAAAAATATTCCAGTACCACTCAGAAGTGCATTCCTACACACATGCTGAAACCAAACCTCATTCAAAGCACACAGGCTACAGACACCAGAGGAGCTGAGATAGGTACCCAGGGGCCGTGTTTGCAAATAACTACAATCCTGCAGATCCCCCCACTGAAAGAAAGGTATGCATGCCTAGTAGGTTGAAGAAATGATTTGACAACTTGCTCCATGTTGCTGTTTTCCTTGACTTTTTTACTACTTTATAAGACATTCTAAGTATAATCTATATAATGAACATTATTAATGTTCATTTAATAATAATAATTATAATAATTAATTCTTATTATTGAACAAAGCACATCACGAAGGAAATATCAAATATAAAGCAGTATAACAATACATCCAAGAATGTCCATACTCGTAAATCCTTCAACTGATCACTAAATGCAAAAGTGGCCTCAGGACTGACGCTGCCTCAGTTCTGCTTTATTGTATACAAGTTGAAGCTGAATCGTGACTCAAAGCACAGGCTAGTAGGACATCTTGCTTCAAAATGCCCAGAGAAGGAGCCTTGTTTATAATACACAAGAGCTGCTCTGAAAGTAAAACCTTCTATTTTACAGTGTTGGCCCACAAAATCAGTGGTAGATGTTGGCGGTAAGGCAGTAGAGATTGGACCTTCCCGACAATATTCCATTACATTTTGTTACTGGCAACAGATGGTAGCAGAGGGGCAGTCTGACAAAATGGCGTCTGACATAGAAGCGTGTATGAAGTGCAAGATACTGCACCTGGGTCAGGGTAATCTCAAGCACAGATACAGGCTGGGGAGAGAATGGCTTGAGAACAGCCTTGAGGAATAGGACTTGGGAGTGTTGGTTGATGAAAAACTCAACGTGAGCTGGCAATGTGTGCTTGCAGCCCAGAAGGCCAATTGTATCCTAGGCTGCATTAAGAAAAGCATGGCCAGCAAGTCAAAGGAGGTGATTCTCCCCCTCTATTCTGCTCTTGTGAGACCCCACCTCGAGTACTGCAACCAGTTCCAGGGCCCTAAACACATGAATGACATCAAGCTGTTCGAGCGGGTCCAAAGGAGTGCCATGAAGATGATCAGAGGGCTGGAGCACCTCCCCTATGGAGACAGGCTGAGAGAGTTGGGGCACTTCAGCCTGGAGAGGAGAAAGCTCTGGTGGGACCTTACAGCGGCCTTCCAGTACCTGAAGAGGACCTACAGAAAACCTAGGGAGGGGCTTTTTATAAGGGCATGCAGTGACAGGACAAAGGGAAATGGCTTTAAACTGGAAGAAGGTAGATTTTGACTAGATATTAGGGATAAATTCTTTACTACATTGTGGTGAGACACTGGAACATGTTGCCAAGAGAGGTTGTGGATGCCCGCACCCTGTTCAAGGCCAGACTGGATGGGGCTTTGAGCAACCTGGTCCAGTGGCAGGTGTCCCTGCCTATGGCAGGAAGGTTGGAACTAGATGGTCTAAAAGGTCCCTTCCAATCCAAACCATTCTATGACTATGATTCATTCTTTGATTCTAGGTAGCGAAGCTGTGTCATTGAATCCTCCCATGCAGAAAACATTGCACCCATTGACATTCATCAGTGCTTGCTGAACACTGATGGAGACCAAACAGTGGATGTGAGCACAGTGAGACAGTGGGTGATGCGTCTCAGCAGTGGCCACAGCAACAGTGGGTCACATCTGGCGGGGCAAATTTTTACAAGTACAGCATGCAGACTCTTGTTCACTGATGGTGAAAATGCATAGCTAATGGTGGTGACAATGCTGAAAAAGAGTGTTTTGTAGCTGAGAATTTGCTCTATCAAGTAGCGTTACCGTGCTCTTTGTTTCTGTTGTAGTTTCCGTGGAAATAAATAGAAGGCATTAATTTCAGAGCAACCTACATACATAATTTACTATCTTTTATACTTACTTCTTAACACTCAAAGGAAAACAAAGCAAAAAATTAATTATGAAAATGATCTATTATACATTTACAAATTTTGTTCTTAGAAAATACTAATTGTGTGCACCAAGAAAAGTAATGGCCATAGAAACAAAATCATGGCATGTTAACCTTCATGTTCGTAGATGTTACTGGTGCTTTCAAGGGGACCAATTTCAAAAAGGAAATAGATTCCAATGCTTCCACTGCTTTCTTTTCAGCTACCTGCTTTCCTTATATGTGTAATTAATTATGGCAACAAATGAATCCATATATTTAAAGTAAGAAAAAACTGCACGCTCTATTTTTCCATGTAGTTCTCTAGAAAGCAAGAACTAGCAACTACTCAGAATTATGCTAAATCAATGAATTTAATTGTAATCATTTAGGGAAGAAGAAATTTGGCTTAACTTCTGCTACCACTCATAAAAAGTATAAATCGTTATGACAACTCAGGAAAACATTATCACCTTCAGAAGAGCAAACCATTTTTGGATGTAAGTTTTCACCGTGGCCAACCTATTACCACAGAGGACAAAATCTAACAAAATGTAAGTATTCCATATTTTGACATTTTCAAGGAAGTTGCCCTTTATTACTCAAATGTCCTATCCAATATATTTTTTTACATAGTTCATGTACGTTCAGTATTAAATATTTAGTGAAATTGCAGAATACTCACACTTCAACCTTGTGCACTTTAGACTTAAAAATAATTTTGATTTTTTTCCATTGAAACTTATGACAATTAAATTCCCTACAATGCCTCTTGTACTACTTAATATATTACATTCTATTTCATTTATGTCTTCCTGAATTTCTTCTGCTGCCATAGGTTACATTGCTAGAGTAGAAGCTGCCAGAGACAAAAGACAAAAGGTTTTTTTTTTTTTTTTTTTGTTGTTGTTGTTTTGGTTTTTTTTTACCATGGAGAACCTTGTAACATATGAGGCAGGATCAACTCCCTCATATTAGATGTGGAGGTTGGTGGTCCTGCCTGTGGCAGAGGGGTTGGAGCTTGATGATCCCCAAGGTCCCTTCCAATCCAAGCCATTCTATGATTATCACAAAAATATCGGATATTTCTCAATTCTCAGCAGAGGAATAGTTAAAATAAAATACCAAATATTAAATACCAAGCATTTCTGTCTCAGAATACAACACTACGCAGATGCAAATGGCAGTTCATACTCCTCTGGCCCACAGCTAAAGAAATCAAGACTTGCATTCAGATAATGTTGGAAATTTTCATTGGTATTATTTTAATAATATATTTCTATTTAGCTTCTTTCCCAGCTCTGACTGGTATTTAGTGACAAGAATCTCATTCATCCAAAAAAGAATTCTAATCAGCTGAACAAAAATTTTTCATGAAAACAACAGATCCAATTAACTGGCAAGGAAACACAGACACCCAGCCAAGTTCCCACCAGTTTCCCTGGCAGGCAGAGGGACCTTCCTTCCTGTAAAGCCTAGATGAACTCTGGGTTTTGCAGCAGGAGCTCCCCAAAACCAGCTGGAGCACAGTGCAGGAAGAACATGACCAAGAGGATTTAGGGACAGACGCCCCTAGTCTGAGAGGCACAAGGTGCTGCAGAGATGAAATGGGCACTGAGCAATGGTGAAACAGGCAGCTGCAAGAATGGCAGGCATGGGTACACCCACAAACAGAGAAACAGTGCATTTACAGCTCTGCATAGAAGTAAATATCAAACATGACTTGATTTTCTAGCGGACATGACATGACTTGGCTCCAAGGCTGCTAACAGGAATGTCAGCCCTGCACTGTTTCTGTGTAGGGGTACGGTCCATCCTACTTTTGGGACCCAAGCCAGCAATTCTATCTTTCACTACATAAAAGCACCAACTTACATGGAGATGGTTCAAGAACCTCTGAAACAAAAAAGTCCTGGGGATAAAGGTCCTAACTTTCTTCATAAACCCTTCCTTGAAAACACTGTCACACCACTAGATATCTATCTGTGGTTTGAGAGCGCTTCATGGTGTAGGCACAACGGTCCCAGTAACGTACAGAACACCAGCCACTCATAGATCTGTCACTTCTGCAGAGAACCAGGAGAGATGCAAATCCATAAGCGATGTCCCAGGAGGGCAGTACAGGTAGAGCCTAATGTATACTCCAGAAGAAAAATCCATTCAAACCATCAAGACAGGAAACAGTTATTTCTGATTTATTTTTATTTTTTGCTTACCAGTTGGATGTTTAGGATGCAAAGGTTTATAATGGGCTCTGTGTTGGCTACTCTGGAGTTCATACTTCACAGAAAAGCATGCCAGCCATCACAGTATTTTGCCAACCATCACAGTATTTTGCTAAGATCACCAGCATTTCTGAAGGAGTTGTATTTGAAATAGTTTTATTAAAACAACCTTAAAAGCATTCAGAATCAATGCTGGCTCTTAATATTAAAACCTTAATTCTCTTCCTCCCTCCTCCCTTCCCAACCCTCCATTAAAGACAATTAAGTCCCATTTTCCTTCCAATGCTTTATGCTTTCTTGGCAGAGACAAGACTGCAAAGCCTATCAGTACATAGAGAATGGAGGAAGGAAGGATGAAACACAGCAGGAGAGCTGTGCCTAAGGCTGATGAGTTGAACACAATTTAGCTTACAGTTAACTCACAGCAGGACTTTTGTAATGTCCTTTATCACCTCTGAAGCCATTTCCTCATTACTCATTATCCTTACACATAACAAGACAAGGAAAGATGCTTCTGTGCAAAATGGAAAACCATTAGCACAGTATCACAAATTAGTAACTACAAGATGATTTTTAGAAAAGAATCTGATTCTTTTTTCTGTTTGTTAGAGGACTGAAAGTACAGAACATCCTACTGCAGGTAATCTGAAGCAACAATCCTGAACATCCTGTGCAAAACTTCCACTGGACTGCACATAATCTCTGAGGAGAACCAAAGAATCCCATGTAGCTTTGCTCCATTCAGTTCTCACTCTTACGTCACATACAGTACAGATTTATACTCTCAGTTTGCCGTAAACATCTAAATACGGAGGAGGACATCTACAAAGAATATAAGAAATCAGTGTGATGTACATTTCTTTTTTGCTTATTCCTGAAACCCACTGCTACAATACTTCAGCCACAGTATACCAGAAAAGACATAGCTTATTAACATTTT
Source organism: Numida meleagris (assembly GCF_002078875.1). Classification (NCBI taxonomy): domain Eukaryota; kingdom Metazoa; phylum Chordata; class Aves; order Galliformes; family Numididae; genus Numida; species Numida meleagris. The sequence continues at coordinate 56,593,314 of NC_034410.1, forward strand.
TCAAAGTACAAGCAGTAGCATGAATCATAGGAATTTGGCCCTCTGTGGTAATCATTTGTAAAAATGCACAATTGAAAAATTGGTTTCACCATCTCAGACAATAAATCTGTGTCACTAGATAAAGACAACTAACTAATCAAGAGTCAAAAACATTTCAGTGCCAACCACTGGTCAACACAGCATTTCCTCTATCTGATCTTGAACTCTGTTTGTACATGGCAAAAGTGAAACAAGTTGATAACATTTGTGCTGTCTCACTATTGAAATTGGGTTCATATGCACCTGTGAGAAAGCAACAGGCAGATTGCAAGCCCTTATAAGTCTCTGCCAAATTAAAGCATTTTCTTTATGACAAACAGAAGTCTGAAAAAAAAACTATGTCCAGGGAGAGCAGAATTTCTCCAAATCAGAATCAGAGGTATGTGGGAAAGAAAAAAGCACCCAGAGCTTTTATATTTCCACAAAACAACAATTTAAGCTTTGGCAGAAAAAAAAAAAATCTTTCTGAATGTTGATGTCAGAACAAAGACCATTTACCTACACATAAGTAACAATCACAGCAAAACCCAGCCACTAATCTTTCTCCCTTCTGCTAATCCCCTATACTATTCACTTCTTTCAACTGACTGTTTCTTCTCATTTGACCTGTTTAACCTCATGGTTTAAGCTTTCTACTCCCAGACAATTTCTGCTGCTCTCCCAGGTCACAGACAGGCTTCCATTAGAGCTATTCTCAGCCTGGAGGAATGTTAATTGTTGTAGAAATTACACTGTAAAAATCAATGTCACAAAAAAAGAGCTGAGCAACAGAAACTCAACCACTAGTCCATCACATTCGGTTCAGTAGACATCACTGAGAAAATACAAAAAGCAAATCAAAACAGAGGCTTTGTTTTGGTACAGGGAAAAAGGAAGAACGTTACACATTTGAAACAAAAAGTTGAGTATGATAATAAAAAAACCAACTCTGGAGATGAAATGACGTGATGCAAGAACACACGGAAACCACAAACAGAAATCTTGGCACAGATTAACACCAAAAGACGTAGATATGATTGTTTGACATAAGATATAGCCCATCCGAACACAAGAGGCTTATTTTTCCTGATTGTGCAATTGGGCACTTGTCCCAGATCTTACACATGCACACACTATGGAAACACCCAGCGGTGTTTTGTTGTGTATTTTTTTTTTTTTTAATACTTTATGTCCAGACATGACTCAGTACTTAAGAGGTGTTTCTATGTAGAATCAAGAGCATTTTTATATTACAGTTCTGGTAGCTTCATTTAGTGGGCCTTGATGAACTGAAGATAAATACATGTGTAAATGGCCAGGAACACTGCTCTAGTCATACACCTGTTGCAAAAGTCACAGCCAGTAGTGTCTGCCCTAGCAAAGCACTGAGCAAACAGAGGCAAGGCAACTATTCCAAGAGTACTGGTGGAGTCAGCAACCAAGATAGAGAGGCTCACCAAGGTTTCCAGAAGGAAACAACAATGCATGCTCAAGTGGTTTCTTCGGAGAAACCCAGCAGTTAGATGCAAACATTTTTTAAGCCCAGTGGAAAAGACACACAAACAAGGCACCAGTAAATTACAGAAGACATTATACCAACTGAAATGTTGTGGCCTCTGCACTGGCCTCAGTAGTCAGCTTCTGCCTCCACCTCTTCCCACCACAAAATATCCTTGCTAAATGCAAGATGAGTTTGTGGCCTCACCGCAGTCCAACTAGAAGTAATTTGCTCTTCAGCTTCCCTCCAGCTATCAGATTTTTAAACTGCCCTTAAGTCTGATTTTAAAAAAAGACATCTTCCGAGAGGGTGAATCCCCTGCTGCAGTTGGAACAGATCAAGAGGGTCAGATTCGCAACTGTGACCCATACACAAAGGTTCACAAAAATACCTGGTCGCTTCTGTTCATCACGAGTAAAAAAGCAAAGGATAAAAGAACATGCCACAAGCATGGCCTTTCTTATTACCCCGTAATGAATGATGTCTCAGACAGAAATGAATGTCTGCCAATGGAGGCATCATTTCAAATTTCCCTTAGACGTTTTACTTTAATATTCTGTTTTAACTCCTTCATAAGAAACCAGAATGTCCGCTCTGCTTCAATTCTCTAAATTTGCTTTTATTCCAACACTACCTGTATTATGTTTAGGTGACAAGATTTTGGCAGCAGGAACAGAAGTTGTAGTGATAACCTCTGAGAGCAGAGCCCCTCAGCTGCCCTATGTCAGGTCAGAGCCAGCCCCAGCTGCTCCAAAAGGGATGCACCACTGCCCAGAGCTGAACCATGAGTAAGGCTGGTTATGCCTCTGTAAGAGCAGATCAAAGGAAGGGGAAACCTGCTGAGCAACAGCAGCTGGAAGAGAAGAGTGGCAAATGATGGGAGAAACAGCCCTGCAGCAGTTAAGGTCAGTGCAGAAGGATGGCAGGAAGTGCTCCAGGTGTGGAGCAGAAGTTTCCTGCAGCCTAGGAGAGGCCTATGGTGGAATAAGCTGTCCCCCTGCAGCCTGTGGACACCACACGGAGCATGGAGAAGCCCATGGTGTAGCAGTGGATGTGTCCTGAAGGAGGCCACAGCCCATGGAGAGCCCCAACAGGAGTAGGCCCTGGGCCAGAGCTGCAGCCTGTGGAGAGGCCCATGGTGGATATGGCCTGTCCTTCTGAGGAGAGGGAGTGAGAGAGTGGCATAGTGGAACTGAACAGCTCATCAGTATTGAACCACTACACCTCCCTGCACAAGACACATGTCACACCCTTTTTAGGAGCAGACATGCTGATATTTTGATGGGTTTTGACAGATTCTCTCATCATCTTCTTTGAAGTCTTTAAAGAAATGCATCTCTATTATATTTTTACCATCAATATAGAGAATCTCTACAGGCAATAGGTTGACTCCCAGCTAAAGGTTTCCTGGGAAGCCCATACTCAATGCACAGAGTATTTCCTGTGCAAATACATGCTGGGGTATCAGCACAAACTGCACCTCACAGAGCAATTCCTTCTTCATTGGCAGTTTAGCTTACTACTATGTTGTCTCCAGAGGTTCAGCAACTACACTCACACCACCTCGACTCCCACCTCTTCCCAAAAAAGTAGTTTTAATCTTTTTGTTACTTCATCAATCCAAGTGAGAGAATGCATGTGTATGTGCATGTGCATGCAATGGAAACGAAGGTTCAAAGCCATCTCCCAACCCAAATCTTTTATTATTGCTGTAAAATCAGAACCAGGCTGTTTCTTTCATCACATCACTTGCACACAATCAGTTGCATCTGATAACAGCCTGTCATAACTTCTCCTTTCAGAAGGATACTGGTTTGTCTTGTTGCTATCCCTTCTGAAACTGTCTAGTCTGACCTTTAAGGGAAAGGTGAAATGAACTGCATCACTGTGGAGTTTGCCTTTAGACAGAATATAAGGAGTGGAAATGACTGGGAACCCATGCATCAAGGCAAGAAAATGTTAAATGAGATGTTTCACACCTCTTCCCAGGTAACCGTTTGCTACAGACACCTTCAGACTTGAAAGCATAGTCTCGATTAAGCTACGATTTTTCCACTAAGAAAAAAAAAGTTACTTAAATCATTATGGAAACCTTTTTTAAATACCTCTGCCTGCAATCTCACTAAGTCCCAGCTGCAGTTCCTAAAAATTTCAATAAAACCTTTGTCTGGGAAAAGGAGTGCCAAATTTGGCCCAATTTAATACATTAACTCTGTGGTAGGTGAAAAGCTGAGACATGGAGACATTGTGAAACTGCCCTCATAGCCAACAAGATAAGAGAAAGTGGCAAAGTTCTTCCCTGCAGTTTGCAGAAGCGTACCAGGGGTGGATGGGAAAATTAAAGAGGAGCAGGGAGCAGGAGTTTTAGGCTAAAAAATATTTAATATCCTCCCAGCATGGGCTGGCCACAATCACGGTGTGCTTGTTAGCAAAGCTGGCTGGAGTAGAAGGCTGAAAAAGCTTCAAGAAGCGGGTGTGGATGGGCAGGGGGTGTTACAGGCCAAGCTTACGCAAGTTCATGAGGTTCAGTAAATTCTTCTGCCAGCTCTTCCAGGCTGGGGGAAAATAGAGGCAACCTCAGCTTAACCCAACTGCAAGCAAACCTTCCCTTCTCACCCTCACCCTCAATTAGCAAGCTTAAATCCAGAGAGTCTAAAAATAAACTAAGAAATCACTTCAGTTACAGCCCTAGTAATGCACTTCTCCGTAAACTTCTCCGTATCACTGAAATGCTCCAAGCCTCATTCATTAAAGCTCTGACTTGTTAAAAAAACAAATAGAAGTATGGGGGGAGTGATGAGGCTAAGCTTCCAGAAAACCTTTACTCTTCCATCAGTTTTTATATCCCCACAATAAGCTAAGTATTCCTGACTGCATTACTGTTATCTGCTTCTGCTTTTAAGATAAGCGATGCTAAAATAGCTAGTTGAAGAACTTTTCAGGTAAGATAGGTTTCTTGCACTGCGAAACTAAGGGCTAATAGGCTTGTTTCAGAATTTCAGAATCTTTTTTCTCTCCCCATCCTCCAGCTGTGAACATTCATGCTCACAGCAGTCTCTGACATCAAGACCACCCAGATTCATCTTCATCTCTCAACCATCTGCCTCTGCTGTGCCAAGATAAGAATCTAGACAGAGTCTTTATTATTATTTTATCCATAACTTGTCTAAACCTTCACCTGCAAAACACTGACTCATTCCATCTTTAAGCACTTGAAGAATGTAAAGGAAGAAAAATTAACTAATGGATGTGGAAGTTAAACATGTAACAACATAAACTTGCAAGCTAAACAATAAAAATCAGATCAACAACAAAAGTTTTTAAAGCCAATGAAAATTCAAGTCCTAAAAATAGAAGCTAGAGGAATCATGACTGATGCATTCCTTTCTACCATCAGATGATATCTGGGAATATTTGCCCTTATTAACGCCTCATCAGCCCAAAATAATATCCTTGAATACTGAACAATCATCTACTTCATATCCAGAAAATGTCAGCACTCATCCTTGGCCTACAGCAAGAAAATAAAAAAATAAAAAATCCACTCACACCAAGATATAATTTTAGGCAAGATTCTCCTAAGAAAACAAGATATTGGCAAATAGATAACTCCTTCACCTCAGGTGCTAGTACCAAAGAACACTGAAGTAAGCTCAATTGTTGCAAAACATTCTGAGCCTTGGTAAAATGCTGGTGGATCACGAACAGTCATTACTTCGAACTCATAAATGAACTTTAATGCCACAGCATGCTCATTCTTCCCTCTTGACTTCAGCCCACATCACTACAGCTACTTCAGTGACAAATTGGGGCATCTCTCCTTTGGGTATAATTACATGGTCTGGATCACAAAAGCTTCTGGTGAGAAATAGGAAGCACAAACCACTGGCTTTCATTTTGACAATTACTATTCTACATACGGAAGAACCTTCTGCCCGTGCATATTAGCAGATCACATCTTAATGCTCACGGTCTTGCTTAACAGAATACATTAGTAGTTGTTAATGGTGGCAATGTACAAGGCTCTTTTGCTCCAAAGGGAGCCTACAGTGCTGTCCCACCGAAAGATCATGTCAGATATTTGAAAAGACAGGGGAACCTCTTAAAAATAGACTTGAAAATAAGAAAAAACCCACCACCCTTCAGATTACAGGAAAACCTTCACCGATCAGTTTGACAATTCACACTCCAGTACAACAAGATTATCATACCTGAACAAACGTGCTATGTTAGCACACTGGAAGCAGACACTTAAAAAGCTCCCTTCCAGACCTCTAATTACACTGAAATTTAACCATCAGAAATATTCTGTTTCTAATGTTACAAGAGTAAAAACATTAAAACTTCCAGTATCATAAATGATAACAGAGTATCAAAAGGCTATTGTAAGCCACCATACGAACTACTGCTATGGCGTTATTCCCCAAATTATTTTTGTTGCATTTTTCTTGAACATATTCAGCAGAGGCAAGTTAGGAATTCACTGGCTTTGTCCTCAGCAATACAAGGATAATTTGCTGTTTGTTATTCATAAGATAACGAAGAAGTCATTAGTTAAAAATCCACTGTAAATTCATTGAGAGCAAGGCACTTAGGGTAATAAGTAAGTACAGTGAAGTCTACAGCTGACCACAATTAATTTACCTTACAGCAAAACTTGAGGTGCTTGGTATCCCTGTGTTTTTGTAACCAGCTAACAAATGCATGCTCATTACTGAGTGGTACTTTGGGGAGGCGCTGAAAAAGGAGCTGTCCTCACATTGTCATGCTTCCTCACTCAATCCTCTGTTGAAAGTAGATACGGTTAAAAATGTTTACAATATATCCGTATGTAAGTGACAAATACTGATTTTTTTTTTTTTTTCCCTAACGGGAAAGAGACATATTCTACCGTCATTTTCTCAAGGAAGTAAAGTCCTTAGTTGCATTGCGTAAAGTTAGGGTAAGTACTTACCATGTTTCCATGTTGACATATTTATACAATAGGATCTGCTGCAACCCTGAACCCAATACAAACATCCAGGAAAGAGCAAATATTACTTGAATTTCTTTTTTTAATAATCACATCCTCAGACACTGTCCTTGCATTTGTGATTTTTGTATTTCAGGAGGAGAAAACACAAAAGTATTCAGAATGATTCTCTGCAATTATTCATTATCACAACAAGAATAAAGAAATGTCTTCAGCTGATTACAAAACCTCAGTTAAATTAATGTACTTTATTAATTCTTTGCTCAGTTTAAGTAAATAAGCATGCTTCATGTGAGGTTAGCTCCAGGGTTTATTCAAGTCACATCTTACATTAATGTTTTAACCAAGTCCATTATGCAGTGATTTTCATGGCCTTCCTCAGGAGGGAAAAAAAAAAAATAGAGAGAGAGAGAGAGACCTCAAAACATTTGGGAAAGGCAGATTGGGTATTTTCACAATCCTGAGAAAATCTTTGGGTTCTCCCACAGTGCAATTAAAAAAAAAGTAATCACAAGATGACACTCCCTGGAGGGGTGGTGCAGGATTCCCAGCCCTTGTGCCTGAGCAGCAAGATCCTGTCCAGATGGCACCCAGATTTTCTGCAATTCTAGAGGCCCTGACTAGGCCCAAAGCTAGAAAACAACACAGCAGGCCTGCTTCATTCAGATTACAGTCAAGGTGATCAAAGACCTATGTTACCACACACACAAAAAAAAGCACATCTATCACTGAAAGTATGCCCCTGCAGAAGAAATGAGTATTTTGAGAAAGTGTGAGGAAAACAGAGAAAGCAAATACACTGTAATTATAAAATCTTGCTGTGAAAAGTGGTATTTTCACAAACTGCTCCAATAAGTGGAAAGACAGGTTTGTAGGAATTTAAAATCTTTCACCTGAAGTGCTAAGAGCCCAAACAAAAGAGCACTGTTCTGCAAGGGTGGGAGGAAAAGCCATAAAGCAGAACTAGTTGAATTTCTTAATCTGAGCTGCCTGACAGGGTGAAGGTAAGCCAGCAAGTAAAATGATTAAGTATATTACTTCAAAATGTATCCTTTTAATAAGCCAAAAGAATTTCCAGTAAAGATTTTTAATACTCAACATATATCTTCAGATTTAAGTGTAAATCAGTTTAGAAGTCCTGGGCAAATCAAGAAACAGCTTCAGCAGAAATGTTCTTTCACAGGCATCTTTACTGTGCATTTGTCCAAGACTTATTATAATTGCAGTGTGGTGACAAGTTTTCTATAACACACTTTTTTGTCTATTCTGTTCACTACTTGTCATGAACTTCATGAGAAAACCAACTACTTTAACCTTCATTATGGCTACAGTTCTAACTTCTTTACAGTCCACCAAAAGGACTGCAAAGAAAGGCCTTTTGTTGTACTGCCTTAAAGGCTAAATTCTCATAGCAGAAATAGAAACAGTACTGTGGAAAATCCATAAGACACAGTAGCTTTCTTCCCAGTCTACAAATGATGAAAACAAACAGGAAATAGAGATTAAAATAGGATAAGCAAAAGGAGAGTCTGAACTCTTTTTACTGAAAAATGAGCTTTTCTGTAAGCAATGAGGTTTATGAAATATGTTTGGTTACTAAGAAAATGTTCAGTTTTTCTTCCTAATACTGAAAAAAACCCACTATTTTAGCTATAGCACAAAATACTTTACCTTATCCAAAGTAGCAACCCACTCTTTTTCACAGCTTAGGCTCTACTGTTAGATTTTTGTACACATTATTTCCCTTACTGGAGGGATGAAATGCAATGCTCATGGAAGGAAGGTGTAGTCTGTTTACCTTCCCAGTCTACAGAGGAGAGTGCTACACTCATGTGGCACAACCACAGCAAGTTGCAAATCTGAGTTTGTAAACGTATTGTAGAATTTAGACAAAAACGTGATACAACAATACAGTGTGAACTGCCTGTAGTTCAATAGAAACACACTGATGCAAAGGGATCATGCAGCTGCTCAGAGACTTCTCTTTCAGTCACTACTGTCCTTCTGATGGCACCAGGGTGTCACCTTTGACTTAGAATCTTGTCTGCTTTAGCAACTTCAGCACCTTGCCTTCTCTTCCTATTCATAAAACCAGAATGTTCATCCTGGACCTTATTACCGCTGCTGAGATGTGAGATAATCTCCTTCCTCCTGGCCATGACAGAAGCAATCTTGTCCCCTGAAATCCATTCAAAATGCAAATGCAAAAATCATCTTTCTGGATTACTGCCTCAAGCACATTCCCCCTATTTCATCCTGCCAGCCCTCTTACGGGTTCCCCCTTTTTCTACTACATTAAGCACAAATTGCTTGCCTTCATTTCAAAAGTTGTTCTTGGATGGTGACAACCGATCCAAATGCCCTACACATCTATTTAAAACCCAGGTAATGAAGCCTAATAACTACATACAAAATCTTTTATGTAATGAGAAGATAGCACTCAATGCTGTGCACTTTAATAACCAATTCAGTGGAGTATACCTTCTCACAATAAAAACTATGGCACATGGCTGAAGTACTTTACATGGTCCTTTTGCAGGTGGATTTCAGAACAAGCTTTTAAAACATCTGCCCCTTGGAACCATTTTGTAATGAACTATTGGGCTTCCGATAAAACACATTTTTTTACATGCCTGTTACACTGAAAGTGTTGTGTATTCTTCTTCATATGACAAGAATTCACAAAAATAAAAAAAAAATCACAGCATTCACAAAAAAACTTCAAGGAAATGGTGGTTTGGTGTTTCAAGAGAGACTCTCAAGAGACTCCCCAGGAAGAATTTCCACCTCCCTTGATGCAGTGCTCTTCTTACCGAGCTGGTATGATTTCAAAGTAGTAAATCAGGCTATTGAGAGAAACAGCTACAAGCTGTGCACCATTACAGAACAGAGGTGTAGTTTCCATTGCACAATAAACAAGGAGGCACACAGACTGTAGGTGTAAAAGTATTTTTGCACCATCTCCTAGACCCTCTGCACCTAATGCTGAAAAAAAGAGGAATAAGAATGCAGGTGGAGAACCTGAAATTCCACTTCGTCTTAGGGAAAGAAGAACAACTTGAGTTTCAAGGTCTGTATGAATCTTCCACAGCTCAAATGTCTGAAACCTCTGGCTGGACAAGTCCCAAGCAGATATCCTCTCCCCAAATCTGTGGAATTTCTGGCTTGGCTTGCACAGAAACGGAATCTAAAGCATTAAGACTGAAAGAGTTGAGGCATGTTCTAACTTGATTTCCACAGATTATTTCAGAAAGTGCCAGAATCTGTTTGGAAGAGTCCAACAAGTATACAGGTTAACACTCACAAAACAGGCTCAAAAAAGTTCCAAGCAAATAACAGTCAATTATTATGCATGTGAAGGAAAGTTGAAAGATAAATAAAAGAAAAAGAAATTCCCAAGAGAGCATAAGAACATGCACGCGCTGCATAACAAAGAAATGCCTGCACCTCGAGACTATTTTAAAAGACACCACACATCTCACCAGCAGACTAAGTTTCACGTGAGCAGAGTCAAGGGAATTTCCACGGCCAAAAAAGCCCACAAACCAAACCAAAACAAATGAACTACAGTAAACATCTAGGGTTATGCATACTTGAGCCCTGTAGTAAGACTGTGAGGAAAAAAACTCTCTTTTGTTAAGGGTTGTTGGGCATTGGAATAGACTGCCAAGTATGACTGGCAAATTATCATTAGCAAAGGTTTTTAAGAACAGATTAGACAAACATCTGCCAGGAATGCCACAAGGACAACTGATTCTAGCTCAGACACAGTGAAGGACATCTCATGCTATTTTCCATGATTCCACATGAACTACATAACACTGCATTCCGCATTCTTCACAATATCCACCAGAAACAAGGGAAGACTTCAGTCTCCTCTATATAAAAACGTACATACCCATTAAAAAAAAAAAGTAGAGTTGTCAGCTTATGATTACTGAAAATTAGATGCACAGTTGCAATGACTATAAACAGAAATTTAACACGCTAGCAGATCTTCACATGCAGCCACAGAGGAGCCCACAGTGCAGTAGTGGATGAGGCCTGGAGGAGGCCCATCCTCTATCTGTGCCCATGGATGTCCCCGCAGGAGCAGCCCAAGAAGTGGAGCCTGTGGTGGGGCAGGAGGGCCGGGAGCTGCCACCTGTGGGGACCCGAGTGGAGCAGCGCGTTCCTGAAAGATGGACCCTGTGGTACAGAGCCATGTTGGAGCAGTGCTTGGAAAGCTCCAGCCTTTGAGAAGCCCATTCAGGAGCAGTTTGGGAAGGACAGTATCCCGTGCGAGGGACAGAGAGTGGCCATAGAGAAGTAGCAAAGATGAAGCATTGTGGACTGACCACAGCACCCAGGTGTGTGTAGTTTTGCATTTAGTTTCTCAGCGCTCTAGTCCATTAGTAATAGCCAGTAAATTACAATAGTCTCCCCAAGATAGGTCTGTGTTGCCTGTGATGGTACCTGGTGAAGTATCTCCCTGTCCTTATCTCAACCTGTGAGCCTTTTTTTATCATATTTTCTACTCCTTGTCCTTCTTTCAAGGAGGGGGAATGAGAGAGTGGTGTGGTGGTGCTTAGCTACCCATCTATTTGAAACCACCATAAGCAATTAATATAGCTTGACTGTGCTTCATGTCTTATATTAGCCTTGCTCTAGATAATCTGATGTACTTAATGCTTAACTCCCCATTTCTACAAAATTCACTTCAAGGAATAGCATCCATCAGTAATAAGTATATTTGGAAGGATTAAGGAGGGATGCTGTTTCATAATAGCATGAAGAGCTTCGCAGTTTAGCATAAGGTTATAAACGTGCAAAATAAAGACAAAGGAAAGGAATCAGCCTACAGAGAATAGCACCAAAGTAATTTCTTTCTTCTGACTTGCCTCCCATGTGACCACAGAATAATCCCTACACAGGAATCTGGGGTGAGGCACAGGGCATTCATCTCAGGCAGCAGAAAAGAACAGTCTTCCCTATACACAAGATGGAGATATATAACTCATTGACAATATATGACGAGAACTTTTTCATGGATAAACATTTCCTGCTGATGAGAACAAATATTGTGATAAATCCAGGTGTTTATTTTAGCAGCAGGGAGTGACAATCATAATGGTTCCTCCTCACTCTCAAGCATAACAAATCAACAAGAAAAAACTCCCATGCTCTACTACTAAAGAAATTCGTATTTTCTTTCTATATACAAAAAAAAAAAAAAAAAAAAAAAAAAAAAAAAAAAAAGACTACATTTAGACTGCAGAAAATACTAAATTTATGGTGGCATTCTTCCAGGGAGCAACAGCACACATGGTAAACCAAGGATCATCCTTTACACTGTTTGGTGATGATCATGGTCAAATAATACATCAAACTGCAGAAAATTTCACAGAAAAAGATGAGAACAGAGGAATCTCTTAAAAAAGCTATCACAGCCCTGATGTTTGCATTTGTTTTCCTTAAAAGATATCTGAAAAAAAGAAAATTAATCATCCAGTCAGCACTGATGCAAAAATGCATTAGAGGCATCACTACTGTATTAATAAATAAATTAACCAATGTCTACTGAAAAACGAAAGCAGAAGGAAAAAATGTGATATTACAATTTTTATTTTGTGATTATTTTTCTTACAACCTGATTCTTCATTGCTTTCAGAAACCACATAGCAATCAAATCCAAAAATTATTTGTAAATTGTGGTTATTATGGGTGTGAAAACTGAAAGCATCCTTTCTCAGAAAAAAAACGTGGTCTCTGACTTAAGAAAAAAAATGTACCAGATGATGCTGCCACTCACTTTGCATCTCATGAATCTGGCTGAAAGATGAGCCTGTTTCCATAAGAATTAAAAACCCTCCCACCCTTTTCTAATCCACCATCATTTAAAAAACACTGCTGCAAACAACAGCTCCACAGAACCTATAAACGTACATGTGCAAACCCAATGTCAAAATGAGAGGTACCATAACAAAACATAATGGAGAGAAAATATCCCTATCACATCTTGCTGAATGACCTTATTTGTATGCATCAGTGGAATTCCCTTGCAGTGGGTAAAAAGCCTTCATTAAATTCTGAGATGGAACCATAATGCGTATGATTGGAAACATTTCCAGATTGATTCATTTATTACTATTTGGGGTGCTGTGGAGTTGGTTTTGTTGTTTTTGTGTTTGGAGGGATTTTTTTTTCCTTAAGTACCCAGGACACAGGCTGAGATTATTATTTTTGAATGCCAGATTATCTAGGCAGGTTTCTTTTCCAAGCTTTAAGCCAAGGAAACAAGCCAAGGAAAATGGAAATTCCTGAAGATTTTGAACTTCTTGGGTGGTAGGTAAATATTTTGATGTTGCTTTCCTCCTTCCTAGCCATGACTTCTTTTTTTCCATCATTTCACTGGATTTATTTTTTTTCCTACAGACTGATTTATGAAAAACAACAGCTAGCCAGCAGCAGAAGCAGCAACAGCATGAGCTCCAGGTGTTAGGAAAAATCACTACATAATTAATTTTCTCTTTGATATACTATCACATTCCCAAAAATATTATCATAGAAGATTCAAAGATCTATCACATCCCAGCATATGTCTAATCCATGTGCGATATTTTCCTTTGTCTTGTATGAGAATGTATTCCCCCAGATACAAAGAAAGAAGGATTCAAGAATGACTTGTTCTTCAGCAACTAAAAATATATTAAACAGTACTTCAAGATTGACACAGTCTGTTGTTGTTTTAAGGCAAGATCTAGCAAAACAGATGGCATTGGATTTCAAAATCCTTTGCCAACTCAGTTAACCAATTAGCTGAACATTGATTTTCCGTGGCTATCGACTTCCAAGAAGTTTCCAAATTTTAAATCCAAATTCCTTTTTAAAGGACATTTTGGTTCCCTTGTACTGTTGAAGGTTTGAATGTGTTCATACAACATATAGCATATAATTCCACAAGTTGACTCACAGTGACTATAAGAGCATTTGAAGTTTGGATGTTTTTTCTTAGCAAGACCTCCTTACGTTGCAATCCGAAATTCATAGCTGGAATAGGATTATTTTTCTACACTGATGTACAATTCTCCAAAGCAGGTATTCTGGAATTACATACCCCCTAGTTTATACCCTGTAAAATGGCATCTCTTCCAGAAATATGGAACCCTTTAACTAGGATAACCAGCTGCCAAAAGCTGACTGGAGGCTGGGAATTTTCATCATGCTCTGAACATGAATCCAGAAAATAAATGAACAAAGTACAGTGCAAGCAAACAAGGTGGGGTACCTGAGGATAAGCTGGCACTGCAGTAAATGATGAGCTGGAAACAGCCAAGCTGAGAGATCCCTGAAGCATCAGAATGGTTACTTAAAGCTGCTCTCAGAAGCAGGAAAAGATAGAGGGAAAGCTTTTGTAAAGTTTCAATTTATTCAAAGGCAGGAGAAAGCACTGGAGATCTGTTGAAAAATTATATTCAAATTCAAAGGCTAAATGTTTTCGTTCCTTTCTTTCTACTAGCCAAAAAATTCCCAAAACATGGTACTCAAGCTATTTCAAAAGCATACGCAGAGCACTGACCTCGCCTGACTCCTTCTGTCCAGAAGAGGCAGGAGCTGCCACCTCAACATGCAGGGCGGGGGGCTGCACACATCCAGCCCCAGACCTGCGCAGGAATAGGTCTGCACCTTCACCTTGCAAAAAAGCCGGACAGATGCTACCCCTAATCCACAGTCCAAACCTGCCTGAGAAACTCCTGCACTAGCCTCAAAATTTCCTTATATTCCATTTTGAATGTCACCCCTCCAACCAGTTTTGCCATGAAGTTTTTAATAGATTTTTTCATTGCCCCTCAGTCTGAAAGCTTCTGGAAATGTATCAGCACCATTAATACATTATATAGTGAATGAAAAACAGAAGCTTTTCTCTCCTGCTTTTATTGAACAACAATGTTAAAAGCACCTGACATTTAAAGAAAATGCATGGGACAATAAAAACTGACATAGCAGAAGTCCAGTTGCCAAATTTTGTTGCTGAATACATTTACATTAGCACCAAGAAGTAATATAGTTATGTCCTTATCACTAGAGTAAGTGTTCCAAAGAACTGACAGAACATTCTGCTTTTAAGGATAAAGAGAGGGAAGAAAAAAAGAAAAACGCGGTCTTCCTTTAATCTAGCTCTATTTAGGAAATCCCGCAAATATTTCGTTTTCAGCTTTCTCTTGAAGAATGATCAAGTTGGAGAGACGCTGCTGGCAGCAGCTCTGAAAGAATGAAGAAACTCAACAAACAGAGCGCCTGCCTTTTTAATCCTAACATTTTTAAACTGAGAGGGATTATGGTTCCATTATTTCCCCTCTGAATCTAAACAAGGAGGCTTTGAAGCAAGAAGGAAGTAAGATAGCTCATTTAATATCCTCTAAGTGTTCCACATAAGAAAGATTGTTTTCGATGTTCTTGAAGGAAAAACCTCTGAAGGGTGGAAGCTGGAAGAATAAGGTAACAGTATCCAGTGGTATATTACAGATTAAGATTCAATGTACGATATTTCACAGGAATTAATTTCTATCTCAGACTTATCTATCTAGTGGCAGCAGGTTTTTGCTTTACCTGCCTTGGGCAGGATCTGACCATCCCCTAATGCTCACTGAGAAGCACTGGCAAGCACAGCAAGCTGCCTCATCCCCAGCAACACATACAGCTGTTAAAGGACATCACTGTACTACACTGCATTCTTTCTTTGTTTTGTTTTTTTTTATTAAACCATACAAAAAGTTTGGAGATTGAGGAGAGAAAAGGGTGGCTGTGGCCTGAAATTAAATACAAATCCCTGCCATAAAGCAATTCATGTAGAGCCCTCCTAGACTGATGCACAGACTACATACAGCTGGGGATGGAGGCAGCCCCACACTGACACTCTGCATCAGCAAATTTGCATTGAACAGTTTTTAAAAAAATTGTTATAAGGGGAGGGAGAGGAAGGGAGGTGGGGAAATCAAACTGTGTTTGAGCACTGCGGTCCTAAGCATGACTTCATTCAATGACAAATTGGGCTGCACTGTGTATTTTTAGGTCATGTGTGGGTGCTCATATGCCATATGCAGCTTTTTACCACTATGTTTTATACTCTATATATAGGCTCGTGCTCCTGTTCACAGTATAATTGTGGAAACCCATGCTCCAGCCTGAAGCCACAAGGGAAGAAGCAGCTCTTAGCAGCAATGACTCTGAGGTTAGAAATTCTACCCCAAAACCCTGCCCAGCTTTCTTGCAGACTCATTTTAAGTTGAAAGGGTTTTAAGGATCCTTTACTCAGTGTCGAGATTCATTTTAATTACAACTTACTTGCTTCTCTTGCCAACACTTCCTGAACTCTCTCTCAGGTCTTTTCCCTTAAGATATCCCTGCAAAGGCCATCTCCGGTATTTTCCAGGGGAGGGGAATAACAGAGACATGACGGTTTAAGCCAGTTCACAGACCTGTAACTGCAGCATCATAAAAATAACCTTGCAGATTAAAAACAAGCAGCTTTTAAAGCACAGATGGGGCGTGAACAGCTCACCAGGACTGGAGAAAGGTGGAGAGGTCTGGCAAGCCCTATGCTTCAGAAAGGGAAGCGCTGTATTTGAAGCAGAGATGCAGCTACATCCTGCCTATTTTTTAATTAAAAAAAAAAAATAAGTAGACTGAAAATCACAGGGCTTGGAGAGAGGAAGCAAATAAAAGAACTGGCTTGAAGGCTAGACCACCAACATCAATGAAAGAAATGACATCTACTTGTCTACAATTTCCTTTCAGTTGCCTCCATTTTTACATAAAAACCATAAACAACTCATCATGGCTTGCTTGCAAAGCAATATGCACCTCTGCAGCTCCCCAGAGCTGCTACTCTCTATAGCAAAGCCATGTGAAAGAACGTGCCTGGGGAGAAAGGAGGAGGGGAAAAAGGAGGAGGAAGCTCCAGATGTGAAGTGCTACTGAGAACCACTCCTGCCACTCAGCATTGCCACCAGCATCACCCTGAGGCCCTATGTAGCTGCTCCAACAACACTGCGTGGGATTATGTATCTGATAGCAATGGCCTCGCCTATTCAGTTTGAAACAACTTGCACCAGATCAAACAGCAACACAGGAGGAGGAAGCAGCAGCAGCAGAGCAGTGCCTTTCCTCCTGGATAGAATAAGCAGTAACACTGCTTTGGGTTGCTGACCTTGTCCAAGTCACCACCTGCAAAAGTCTGCAAATAAGACATCAGTTTTGGTTGCAGCTCACCTACAATTGCAGCCTGTCAGAGGCTGTATCTAACCTCAAACCCAGAAATACCCTAAGCCATTTTATAAAGATGATGCTTTTGCCCCCTTTTGAGTCAGTCAATTTACGGATCCAAACTATACAGAGAGAGGAGATCTAAAAGTGTTTTTAAAGGAGTCAGTCAAGCTGCTTGCTTAAAATCTGACTTATCCTAAAAATTCTGCAAAATCATACCATTCAAATTATTCCTGAGCAGGCATGTGAGTTGTGGTAGCAATGACTTTTTAGGTCCCTTGGCAATACAGCTCCTAAAGCTATGAAGGGGCTACCAAATCAGTTTAGGAGTCACTTCTGGTGAATTGAGGGAGATGGATGACAGAAAGTTTTTATTAAAAAGGAAACGGAATAAAAATATTGCAATAACCATTTTCCAATATGTTTCTATTTATACAAGCAAATTCATTCTACTTAAAGGCTTTGTTTCGAAATAGTATTTCCCAACTTTCAGAACAAAAAAACCTTACTGCCAGACTAGAGCAAAAGCCTTGGAAAATAAGACAGTCCAGCTAATCCCAAACCTCAGTAGCCCAGAAACCCATTGATAATACTGCAATATAGTAGTACTGTCTAGAAAAACAATGTAATATGCATACAGTGCCCTAGATTTAGCAGAGACAGGTGGATGGAAAGCTTATGATTTCTACAAAGCTACATTTGTCCCTTCAGTTCCACTTCTCTTCATCTATTCATCTTCCTCTTCCCTAAACTGGCTATTATGGCACTTGACACTTAAAAGCCAGCTTGAATCTCCCATCTATTTCATTAGTATTTAATTCAAAAAAATGTCAACTACTCTCAGACATATGTTAAAAGGAAGAAAGCAAGAAGAAAGGGCACAAGCATACATATTTATGTATGGTGAGACAGAACACTGCCAGACTCAAGACCTAGATGTCTTCCACCACCTGAGAACTGCAATGACGTCCTAAGAACGTGCCATCCTGAAATGAAATTTCTACAAATAAGGAAAGCTAATCTGTTCATTTACTGGGTAGAGTGACATCAGTATGACATCAGCAGCTGCCAATCACAGTACTCCATTTGTGTCTGGTGTCCGTGCACTACTTCATATTTACGGATAATCACCAGGAGGGTGTTAACCCTAAAGCTCTGTTTTTCCTCCCTATCATCTTCTAAATAAGGCAGCTGCTTCCTTTCAGCATCAAACCTGACTGGACAGAAAAAAAAGCAAAAAGAAAAAATAGCAGCCTCTCATCTCAGCATGTTCTCTGGCAAATCCTGAAACAATATGTGGAAAGCGGGGGAGAGCAGCTGGAGCTACGTATCACCGCTTCCTGAAACCTGTAGGCAGCCCAGAGCTTCAGCTTAGCTCTTCCTTAGCTCTAAGGTACAGAACCAAGGAAAAGGAAAGCATGTAGGGTCAAACATGGGGTCGAGGATTTTGTCGTTAGCAGAAAAAATGAATGCAATTGTTATTTCCACCCAGGCATTTTAGACCCTCTGAATAAGCGACATTCTGTACTTCTTCCCCGACCACCACAATCTCCTCTAACGTCTTCTTTCCAGGGGAAAAGCCTCTTTAAGGCAAGAAGTGAGGCCTTTTTGTCACTGACATAACTGGTGTGAACAGTTGGGACAGATGCTGAAAGGCCACGGCTCTCCAGTCCATGAGCAGCCAGGCTCCAGCAGCTGGTTCTGTGCGGAATAAAGGGTGAGCAATCTGCACATCCATGTTTGACACAGCCCACACGTGCCCCATCCAGCTGGCACTCAGGGCTGGACCTTTGACCCTGTACTGCTCAGGCATAGCGAGGAAATGCGGAGGTTGTCCTCACAGATTAGCAATAGCACTCCTTCCCAAAAGACCATTTGTGAGGTTTCTCACAGTGCCAAGCAAAACCAAAAACAACCTGCACCTATCCTTTTCCACAGACAGACTTGAGACTTAGCAAAATAAGTATGTGTCTATATTCACGCTTGTGCACAGACGCTCTAGGTGCACACAAGCCTACCAATAGGCATTTTTTTGACCTCCAAGCCTTCACCACATGCGTAGGATTTCTGATGCAGCTGTCTTGGCAGGGAGCAAAAACAAGGCAGAGTTCAGCACACTGGCTTTCAGATAAGCTGACACCTCTCGGGCTGATGAGCCATTCTTACTAACAGATTTAGCAAATTTGCAAAAGGAAAACAAAACCGAAGTCAGCTTCAAATAGATCTCCTCTGAGCACTTTGAAAGATACCATTTCTCTGTGCACAAGATCTCTGAATATGTTATGCACCACCTTTTAGTTAGCACACTCAAAGGACCAGAAGGTGCAACACAAATATAATGAGTCAATTTAAAAGGCAGATCATGTAATGCAAAACCATAGTTTTTACTGGCCAATGTCATTTAATCAAAACCCATTCGTTTTGCTTGTACTGTGTTGCTCAGAGAGAGCTAAGGCCTGTTGAGCCGGCTCTACTCTTTGCTACTTGTTCAGATGTGTCTGTTTCCCAGCTGTGGTTATATATAAATATATATCCACTGCATATAAATGGCACAATATTGTAACTAAATACAAGTGAATAGCATCTTATTATAACTTATCTACTTAGTTATTTATTAACTGCCAAAGATGTACTTGCTTTCTTTCCTCCGGGACATAACTCTGCTAGTCCAGGGCCCTACAGCATAGCTCATCAAGACAGCTCATTGCCACAGGCAGGGAAATTCCAGCTTCATGCTAGGCTTTCCTTGTGCACTCTTTTTGGGAAATATTCATTGGTGAAGGTATTGTACTGTAACTCTGCCTGCAGCTCAGAGGGCCACTGGGCATCATACATCAAGCATCACAGAATAAATTGGGATACTTTTGCAAATGAAGCCAAATGGAAGGAAGAATGTATTTCAGGTGGTAGGCCTACAGTTACAGTCTAAATCCCATTAGGGAGATTTTAGGTATCTGACATAGCATGGAAATTTGCTGTACGAAGAGAACGTGTTTCTAAAGGCACACTGAGATACAGTATAAGCCTGCTTTCCAAAGGCTAAGAAGTCATCTCCTAATCTGCAGGGGAATGCATTAACAGCACACTCCACGTGTATAAGGAGGAACTAAAACTGCACAATCAAGGTTTGTGAGATCAACAAGAGATCATCATCCAGGGACAATATTTTCACCACAATCACAGCACTGCCTTACCCTCAGCATCTAAAAATCTAAAACAAAATCATGAAAATGTAAACACCGTTGTGCTTCTCATTGATCAATATTTGCCAGTAATTGCCCAGCTTCTACATTTTTCCACAAAAAGAAAAATATCTTCCATGCTCA
Organism: Numida meleagris; assembly: GCF_002078875.1. Classification (NCBI taxonomy): domain Eukaryota; kingdom Metazoa; phylum Chordata; class Aves; order Galliformes; family Numididae; genus Numida; species Numida meleagris. The sequence continues at coordinate 56,613,373 of NC_034410.1, forward strand.
AAACCACGTTCAGTGTGCATTTAGGGCTAAAAAACAGTTTAAAACCCAATGCCAATGCCTTTTACCTCACAAGACTTTATTTTATGCTACCTTGCAAGCAATTACATCTGAAATCTCATAATATCCCTCATATAGAATCTATCATTATGTCCTGGCCATGAATTTTCTTATGGTTTTTTGATCTGTATGCACCACTATCTGAAAAACTACAGCAAGACCCCTGTAGTTACTACTCTTGCAGCACAGCAGAAAGGGAAAATCTTAAAACAAGGTAAAGAATAAATATGTATCATTCCCTGTCTTACCACCCAGAACAACTTCTACCAGAAAACCAGTCTTGCATTCTCCCATCTAGCTTATATCTCTTCCAGAACTGTTGAAGTTTTTACAAATCCCAAATATATCTAGTAAATTAAGGCTGGAACATGTAGTCTACCATTAACTAAGGGTAAAATAAACTTTACAAATAGCAAGATTTTTAGCTAATATAGCTATAACAGCTATCAGATAAGACAGAACTCCAAAAGAGGCATTTTTCCCTGACTTTGGAGGGGAGATTTTGTTTCTCTTCAAGAGCATGAGCTCCACAGCTCTCAGAACTTGCAGAAAACAAAAATGGAAACAATGATGTCACTTATGCATTCAAACTTCTCTTTAAAATCTTTCAATTTCAACATTTCACTTTATTTACTCCAGTAAAAAAAAAAAAAAAAAAAAAAAAAAAGGTTAATAATTAGTGCAGCAGAGGTTTGTAGAAAGGCTCTTCAGTCTTCAGACAACCAGAAAAATTTTGCAATATCCTAAATATAGATGCTATAGACCAGTGACTTGGGCACAATAATTAGATGACTGAAATCTCAGGAAGAGTCCAAATTTAAGTAAGGAAATATGTAGCAGCTGTACTTCAACTGCACAATAACAAACTTTTTCAATGACAAAGACCCTTTTTGTGCATTTTGCCATTTCCTGAACAACCTTACAGAAGAGACAGGAAGCCTGGCCATGAGACTGGGCAGTTCCTCTGACACTGGAAAGAATGAAGAATCACGTTCATTATTTTAAGTTATACTACCACAACAGAATTTCATTTTTGTGGGTATATTTATATGCATAATAATATGAACCAGCTTCTATAAACTTTTGTTGAAAATGCCTCTGAAATATTCTAATTTAGATCACACGGTAAAATAAAATTTTGTCAGCAAGCCTGCTTTCTCCCTCTCTCACACACAAACACACCCTAAAGACACCAACGCAGCAAGAGGAGTGACTGTAACCTCAATAGCATGCTGTGCTGGAGTGGAAAAAAGGGCGAGACTGTATGAGAGAAGTTCTGCACTGTATCACAAGCACCAACTGTAAAAGAGAAAGCAGCGTAGTGAAAGATAGAAAGACTATTCCCATTCTTAGAAAAATATGCCTGGGGTCACTTAAAAAAATTAATAATTCTTCTCATCCTTTTACTCATATTCCAATGTTAGCTATACTAATTTGAAAGCATATATTAAAGTATCACGATTCAGAAATAGAGAAAAAAAGAAAAATTTATCCAGCTGTTTATTCATAACTACCTCCTGACTGACAGGTCCTGCACAGGAGCTGGCAAAGCATCCTGGAGGCATGCCCACAGCCCAGCGTGCTCCAGCTCTGCTCAGCAAGGCCACTTGCGCAACTCTAGTAACATGAGTTACCAGAATTCAGCCCTGTAACAGGCAGCACTGACAATTACACTGGTCAATTTATTTTTCTGTTCTCATCCAAATCAATGTATTTTTATTTTAACGAGCAGTTACATATGTTGGGAGTCAAATATCTGATCACGTCACTTTCAGTGTTAGGCATTATTTAGTGCATCTCTGAAGGCACATTTCTGTGACAGATCAGAACACGTGTTTCAGTCTCTGATTTTTAAATTTTATTTTACCTTTTTTCTTCTCAATATCTTTTCTGTTTGCATCACTTTGCATGTGAAAACAGAGCTGGCAAGACATACAAGATGAGCTGCACAGATACAGGTTTACTCAAGAGCAGCCACAAGGTTAATCTCCAAGCACGCAGCAGCCTGAATCCTGCCATGCACTTTCAGAAGGAAGAATTGGTGACGTTCCCAGTAAGGCTTCTCTGCGAAGACCCCAACAAGAAAAGGTGCCCACTAACACCAAAGGCAATAAGGGCAGCAGGCTGTGTGGATAGATACCTGCCTGCAGGCAATCAGACAGGAGAAATTCACCCCTCATTGGGTGGATGCTGGGTGACCTACATTACCTCACAAGGAGCAGGATGCTGCTTGTTTCATCCCCGTCCGCCCAGAAGTGAGACATCTCCCAGCGATGACAGGCAAGCATCTCCTTGCAACACAGGGCAAGGCAGCCTCCTGTGCCTGTCACCAGCCCCAAATGCCTCTGGGTGGCACAGAGACAGCCCAATGCCTGCACCTCTCCTGTGACACAGTGACAGCTCAGTGAGATGAGCCCTGTCCTGTCCAGCTTGGCTGGCACTGAATTGGGTCCTGCAGTGTCCTGCTCCCAGGAGCCAGGAGCAGTCACTCTCCTTACATTTATACAGCAGCCTTGGATTTTTCTGAAAGCATCTGGTGATCTGTATTCAGTTGGCTCAGCGTATGAGCATTTTCAGGTGTTTATTTTGCTGTGTTAGAACTATGGAATGTGTTGCTGAAATCCATTCCAAAAGATGTTGTGAAGGCACTATCAAGGAGCTCTTGTACTCTACCTTTTTCTTTCTAAATATTTCATTCAATCTCCTGTTCCAAAATACCTAAAGCTATATTGCAAACTAATATGAAACTTTTAAGGCAAATGAAGTAGTTTTTTTATTCCAGTAATACTGTTTTTCTAATCACTGGACTAATGGTTTTCATTGCATTCCTTTAGCTTAAAAAATTATTTTAAAGAGAGGGAAAAAATAGCTTGCTCCAGGCTCAGTATTGTATGCCAAAATTCAGTCGGCAGTGAATTTTAATGGCAGAGTTATAAACCCTTGAAAGCAAAAATTTATAATGGAAACGTTGACACAATGGCTATAGCTAGCAGCACAGGTGACACTCCTATAATATATTAGTTCTCCCTACTTAACCTGTTCCTAGGAGCCTGAGTTTTTCTGCATTTTGAAGCCTCACATATAAAGGATTTCTGTATTTGTATTCACTCCAGTTGAAGTCAAACTTTTTCCATACATACAGCAGCCATTCCCACTCTGCTCAGAACCCAATCTACCTGATCAGTAGGATGCCCGAGGTTTGTATGGACTCTTCTTCAGCAGGCTGACTACTCGGAGAAGTACAGGAGACCAGAGGATCCTACTAAGGCAAGTGGGCAAGGAAGGAGAGAACAAGAATAAATACACACTTAAAAGTGTATAAAAAAATGACAGGAGAAGAGGGACATGGAAAAGAAAAATGGATACTAAAAGAAAGGGACTGTAGCTAAGTGCAGGAAGGGGGAAAAAAATCCATTTTCATGAAAGAGCAGGAAAAGTACACTAGAGCACAGCAGCTCAGGAGAAAACTGCAAAGAGACAAAAATAGGGAACTGGAACAGAGAAGGAAGACAAAGTATTTTTAATACAAGCTAACACAAATGTACTACATAGACAAAAATGAGAAGGCAAGCAGCATATAGAGCAAAGAAGCTTACTCAAAAGAGCCTACTGCTGATGTCCTACTGGGTTCTGTGTTTTGTTTAAGTGTAATTCTCTGGCAAAAGTCCAAAAATTCTGTCAGTGCCGGGAAAGAGGTGACCAAAGCATTTCACACATTCAGCTGAAGTCAAGCAGCTGCTTGTTTTGAGGCACGTCCTGAAATTAAAGGACTTTTTTGATCTGCCTATCTCAACTACAAGAAAACAACACTTACAATTCAGACTCCATGTTAACAAATACCACCACCATCTAAAGTGACCATTAAAACGATGTGAGGGTGCTTTCAAAACAAAATAGAGAGATTCACAAATAATCAAAATACTCTGCCTCTGCATGAGTCATTTTCTGAACATACGCTCACAGGAAAATATAGCATAAGAAACTGAAGTCCCAGATGCTTACAGGTAAGCATAACATTTTAAGCAGTGTAGGACCAGATGGTTTTTGTTGTTGTTGCTGTTGTTTTTTAATAAACACCATATGAACAAAAGAAAAACACATACATTAGAATTAGGACCAAGAAGAGAAGTGTAAGTGATCTGAAGACATTCAGTCTGCTCTGGGGATGCGGCTGCAAAGACCAGCAAAAGCAAGCTCCATCCGCAGGATGATGAGCCTCCTCATTCCCAGCTATTTTTACATATCTGCCAGAGCTGTGGAAGACCCCTACTTCAGTCTTTCCAGAAACTGAATTAATGAGGCATTATTTTAAGAAAAAGAATCCTCCCCCCCACTACACCCCAAGAAACAAAACCATCACATTCTCTGTGAGGATGTCATTCTTTAGTTAATAGCTCCAGCAGTGTGCCAGGCCAAGCAGTCGTTGGCAGCAGTAATTCCCAAGCAGCCCTAAAGCTCACTCCCAATGCCACTGGAGTCTCCCTGTCGCGTCCATCCCATGTTCCCCTCACAATGGCCCTTCTGGTTTGAGGCAAGTTCTGCAGAACAGCAAGGGGATCAAGCAGTAAGGATGTTAAAAGACTATATGATTTCTCTTCAAAAAAAAAAAAAAGCTGGTGAATTTTGTCTGCACTGGGCATAAATACTAGATGACAGTAAAATGATCTTATTTAATCTCTGGAAAAATAAATGGCACACAGGTTTCTGCTGGTGTGCTACTGTAACATTTGGCACAAGCTCATTGGTAGGATTGTGTCATGCTGATGGATTAATGAACTCTCTAATAGAAATGAAGAGATAAATATGTAACAAGCAAGCAGCCTGTACTGACAGTTATGCAAGTAAAGGCTCTATGTCTCACCTCTGTTTGTCAGTACTGAGCAGACTCAACATATGAGAAACTGTAAATGGAACAAAGCCAGAATGTAACTTAAAGGCAGAAGAGATTAATTTATAACAACTAGTCTTCATCCAACCAATTAAACAGGCTACATATATATATATAAACATATAAATAAAATGGATGGATATATAAGACATGTTTCATACATATGTATACTCACATAATATATAAAAATATGTAATGTATATGAATATATAAGAAATCAATTTCAAAATACAAGGAAAAACAGGACAGATCTAATGAATCTTGTAAAAATAAAAATAAATCTTCTTCTTCCCTTCTTTCTTTAAACAAGAGCTTTTTGACTTAACAGTACTTTAAATCACTTTAGATTTGTGTTTCAAGCTTTAAAATTAATAAAACATATTTTATAAGAAACTATAAAGATTGCACACTTCCCATGCAAGGCTGAGCAGCTAATTATTTTCTAACATTTTGCCTAAGTGAATAAATAGCACTTCATTTAACAATAAATATTGAATGCTGGTTCTAATGGGATGCTTTTTATTTATGATCTATTTATAAATTGTGTTAACTTATCAGAAATAATATTCTAAAACAAAATGAGGTATTCTAAAGTTTCCAAAACTTTCTTAGTTAAAGTAAGCAGAGTATTCTACAGTTCTTCTGTCTAGACTAGACTTGAGTAAACTCAAGGCTGCCTATTAAGAATTTAAAAATAAAGGAAAAACACTAAAGTATTTCTGAAAGAATGAGGAAGAAATATTTCAATTCTTGCCTCTTCTAAACCATTCAAAGGCAACAAGCCCCAGTAAATCTCACAGTCAGTTCAAAGAATGTGGAAAGCAATTGATTGGTTCTTTCTTCAACTAAACCTGTCCACTCCTATCTAAAGCAGTATTTTCCATTATTCTCAGTTGAAAAGAAAGAAAGTTTAAAAAATACAGAAATCACATGCAAAAAAAGTCTTATTCTCCTTGTAAAGTATTGGCATTTCCACAACTTCCAAAACATGTGGTGCAGCTGTGGTCTGAGTGTACTCTCCTTTTCAGAGGATGCTGAAGGCACTGCAGCTGAAGCCAGCCAGACCTAATGTGGAAGGCTGGGGTGGGTATTCCCTCGGCACAGCTTGTCTCCTCCCTACAGCTGCCCACCCAGAGTTACAGAGTACACTGAGTACAAGGCTGCCACAAACATAAAAGCACTTCTTGGGGTTTGTTCTGCTCTGACAAGCTGTGATAAAGGAGAAATTCCACAGGGAGGGTTTCCACTGAGAAGGAAATCTCTTGTGATATGAAGGGCTAACAGCACCGGGCGTTAACCATCTGACTTTGAGCCCAGCTGTGACAGGGAGCTGACAGCACGAGGCACACAGCAAAAGCAGGGCATGCTGCAACGGTAACAGCACACAGATGCAAACACAGAGGCAGAAGGACCATGACTTCAACCAATTATTTGCTCCAGCCAGATACATGCAAGAGGTGCAAAAAAGAATCTCTAAAATAGTGTGTTAGGGCAAAATAATGATGCATCACCACAGCCACAAGAGGCCTGAAATAGCAGCCTCATTTGTTCTTGTGACTAGATGTTTGTTACTTCTTGTATTGTACAGCCAAAAGACTTCTATTTTATATTTCTTTGATGCTCTAAATGATTGCTAACATCACCAAGTTACTCTCAGCTTAGTGAAGTAGCAGCAGCAACTTCTGTTTCACTGACAAAAAAAATCTCATAGTTGGGAAATGAAACATTAAGGTAAGAATGTCTCAACAGTTCTGGAATGCATAGGAATTATTCTAACACATCCTACCACAATAGTATTAAGAGATAGTGATTTTTAAATAGAATCATAGAATCCTAGAATTGCTCAGGTTGGAAAGGACCTTCCAGATCATCAAGTCCAACCACAACCTAACCATACTACCCTAACTCGTACAACCCACCACTAAATCATGTCCCCGAGCACCACATCCAAATGGTTTTTAAACACATTCAGGGAAGGTGACTCAACCACCTCCCTGGGGAGCCTGTTCCAGTGCTTAACAACCCTTGCTGTAAAGAAGTTTTTCCTGATATCCAACCTAAACCTCCCCTGGCACAACTTGAGGCCATTTCCCCTTGTCCTGTCACCACTGAGACCAGCCCCGCTCTCACTGCAATCACCTTTCAGGTATTTGAAGAGAGCAATGAGGTCTCCCCTCAGTCTCCTCTTCCCCAGACTAAACAGCCCCAGTTCCTTTAGTTGCTTCTCATAGGGCATATTCTCCAAGCCCTTCACCAGCCTTGTTGCCCTTCTTTGGCCCTGCTCCAGCACCTCCGTGTCCTTTCTGTACTGGGGCTACTTAAGTATTTTAAGTCAGAGAACACAGTCATTTTAAGAACAGTCAACATAATTTTAAATACAAGACAAAATACTTATGGTCAGGTTGTATGATCTTTTACTAGAAAAGCCTTTTGTATGTGTACATCAAGTGATAACAGTAATAGGTAAAGCAAGGAAAATAGAGACAAAACACTGCAATGAAACTGGGATGTTTTGAATCCACTGACACTAAATATTTTAATAAAGCAGCAGCTCGTCCCATATTCTTTCACTGTTCTTGAACAGCAATGGCAGATCAGTCTTTTAAAGCAAGGTGGGAGAGGGGGTGGGTAGGAAGAAGCAGCACAGGAATTATTTGTAGCATTTTACTTTGCGTGTGCATAAAGTTTGAAGACTTCATAAATAACCCCAAATGAGAAGGATGCAGGAAACTCAGTGCACCCTATTAAAGAATAAAAGTTTAGATCACTCTCTGTTTGCTGTGTTCTATGTCATACACGGCACACAATGAAAGAGGACCCTGATCTTAAATTTGCACAGATCACTGCGGTAAGAATAACAATGGTTGGGTAGGAACAATATTTTTAGCAAGATATTTGCCTATTTAAAGGCATTCGACCACACACTGCATGTTCAAAAGTATACATGTCTTGAGACATCCCATTCACTTCAACACATTTTTTTCTACATCCTCTATTACTTTTAAGTCTCCTGATCTCTTCCCTTTTTTTGAAGGCACCAGCTGTTCAGAGCATTTACCTGCTTTTATTACTTTGATCCTCATCAAGCCAGGACATCACAACTGACTGGCTAGCACAAGGACACTAACTTCAGCATCACATGGAGTCAACCAGCTGCAAGATGTCTTCATATTACAGTAGTTCATTTTAGTATATATAAATATATATTTATACATTTGCTTTTCCTAAAGGGCTTAACGGAAGGAAATTAAGATTTAGGAGTAATGTCTTTTCTGAAAAATACACATCAAGGTCAAAACCAGAGACTTCTCTGAAGTCCCAGTAGTGTCTGCAGGTCTGTAGTTTCAGCTAAATTTTGGAGTAACTTGCTCTCCTCTGTTTCCTGTAGCCTTTGAATTTTTTCTTCCTTGCTTCCGTGGCAGGACTAGAGCACGCAGCTGAGCACATGGAGGCCTGGATTTTTTTTCATAATAATAATTTATTATTTGCCAGTTTTCAATTTCAGTCAATGTGCCAACTCATAGACTAGTCAATTAAAATGATATTTTAAGTAAGATATCAAAAAAACAAACAAACAAAAAGAAACCAACCATACACTACTCCTCCAAAAACAAGCCACGTTATATGAACTGTAGCTTCCTCCTACAATCAACATTATGATTTTGACAAAAAGAAGAGCTTCCAAGTTTTCCGGCCCGAGCTCTGCATCTTCGTAACTGAACTATTTAAGATCTCCAGTTCCGTTGTCCAGACACAGTTTCTAACTCATGACTCTGTTATTCAGAAACACAGAGTTTCTATTTTTATATTAACTTAGTGGTGTAAGTGTTGACATGAGGACTAAACTGGAGCTTGCTGAGCAGTAGTTCCTGGTTCCTCTTCCTCTGCCCTTCTGAGCAGGAGGACAGATTACCTTTTCTTCTTGCTTCTCTTGCCCAACTCACTTATTTCACAACACATGCAATACAGTGGCCAATAGTCTTCAAAATTCATCTGGATATTCTTCCAAAATTGTTCTGATCTGGATCAGTCAAACTTGCTGGTTTGTACAGTGGCTCCAGTTTTTCAAATGACACTCTTAAAATCCTGCCTCTGAGCAGACAGATTTGCTGAACTGCCAGTCTTTTCCTTGGACCTTGCCTTCACATCGTAGCATTTTAGTCACTCACTACTGATGTGCCATCACTACAGCTACCAAGAGGTACATAATTTGGCAACGAACCCGCACACACATTTGAGGTCTGTTCCTTACGTGGAAAATTTAACTAGAGAAAAAAAACACTGAAAAGCTCAAGCACTTTATTTTTCTCATTTGCAAGTGGTCAGCTTTAGAATGCTTGGAGAAGCACCACAACTCAGTCTTACCGGGTGTATTTTAGAAAAAAAAAAAAGACTATGGAAAAAATATTTGCTTTTGATGAGTAGGTTACATATCTGAAAGTATAAGCAGCTTGTTGTATAACTACACACTTCCTTTAAAATCAAAGGAGAGTTTTTTCTTGCTAGTTTGTTGCTGTTGTTTTGTGATTTGTGTGTGCGTGTGTTTTATTTTCCCCCACCAGTTGTATATATACACACACTAAGAACCTGTGATTCTGGACAGCATGCCCTGCCAGAAAGCAGTCAGCATATCACAATGGAAGTTTTCAATTATCTCACTCCAAATACATCGTTCCTACTGGAACACTGCAATCCACAGATTGGCCACGAATTACGTTTATATTAAAAATACAGTATCCTGTGTTTTACAAGCTAAACTAAAACAGATGTAATTAAAGCCTTTGAAAGTAATTTTGGCAAGTGCTCCATTTATATCTACAGCTAAAGCAGATATTTTCTCAAGCATTTTTGCCAAATTTGAGTAATTCTCGTGCTCTGTGTTTTAATTACTACATATGCTTTCCTGTTACAGTTCAGAATATCCATTACACCCTTGAACAGTCAACGCCATGAGAAAATGTGTTTTCTTTTTAAGCCTAGTGGTGTTTCAAATCATTGGAGTGATACTGGCAGAGAGCTGCAGCTTGCAGATGCTTTTGATATATACTGCTATAGATAGTCTGCACATACATACACACACCCATGACCTGCATCTGACCTTGGCTGCAGCAATACACTGCATATCCAGAGCAGTCTTACAGATCTAAGGGAAGATACACAGCATCGGGCTCAAGTCAGTGTTATGCCTAAATACCACTACAGTTTTCCCCCTAGTATGGCACCTAAATTAAATCCAGTTTCAATAAACATTTGCTTCTCAAAAAGATCGACTTGTTTGGTTTTAGATTCCTTGTACCCTTCCATCCCTTCGGCGCAAGCTCACAAAAAGCATGGTTCCATATCAGCATCCTCAGAGAATCACAGCCTCCTAGTTTATGAGGTGATTTCAGAGACCGGTATCTGTTTCTCTTTGGTTCCAGAATCCATGTCAGAAAATGAGATGGGGAGATGATTCTGTCTAGCACAAGCATTAAAGTTTCAGTCTACTTGTAAAATTAAAATGGGGAATTTGAAGTTTTAAAAAAGGTAAACTGCTGCAGTCCAGTGCATACATTCTTTGGCTTCAGAGCAGAGCTATCTGCCCAGGCAGCCAGATGAAAAGCGTTAGTGGAATCGGAGCTTTATTTAATTGCATTTGGTGAGTGGTGAGATCTTCCTGCAAAAATAGCCCTGTTCTTCTGCTTGGCTTAGTAGACCAAAACACACAACGAAGTCTGCTCTAAACATACATACCACATGCTGGAGGTATGTGTCCATTCACATCTATGCTTAGCACCAAAAGAACAGTGAGCAAGTTCCCCTCAAAGTAAATGAACAATGTCTAGACCAACTGCTTCCATCAGTCCAAGTTTCAAGAAACAGGGAACAGCTGCAGGCAAGAGAAGGCAACCACAGCTGCTTTAAAACTTGAAGTAAATTAAGTAGGAGGATTTGCAGATAAAAATGAAGTGTATTTAAAATAGTTGTTGAGTACTGAAACCTTATGCATACTTTATGCATAACTATAGACCAGAGCCTCCCCTCAGTTGTATAAGCAAAACTTTGAACCTAGTTCAGAAAAATCAGTAGAAACATCTCTTATATCTCTGTGCATTTGAAAAAGAACTTAGCGAAAAACTCTTTTCTAAGAGGAAAATGTTTCTTTGCATGTTAACTCACAAAAATAATACAACCACAAAAAGAGGTATTGTCATGCGTTTTAGTGGTATTCCACATCATTTCCAGGTACATTTTATCGTCACTTGTATTGGAAATTTCATCTCCATTTGATTAAGATTCAAGAGAATTGCATATGATAATCTGAATTACTTCACTGCCGCCTTAATGTAGAGAACATACAAATAAGCTGATCCAGCCTAGATTTTGTCCTATGAATGAACAGAAGAGCGTATCTTTGTACTCTGTGTCAACATTATGGCTTTCCTTATGAACAATCTTAAAAAAGACAAGAATATTTTATGCCAGTTTTAGTGGGATGTTTCAGTAAGAACAGACAAAATAGTGAAAACAGAAAGGCCTGCCTAGAACATGAGAGCTATTCAAAATGAGTCCAAAATTATCAGGCTTTTCCTTAATAAGCAAGTCGCACAACTGCTCTAACCTCACAGAGGTTCAGCATGCAGGTTTGCAGCTCATTGGCAGAGATCCAGATCTAGCTTCCTACCTGGAACATAAAATCAAGCGAATTCCCAGCTCCACTGAGGAGAACAGCACTATGGGAAGGACTTATGCCCACAAGTCCAGGAGCTGGTTTCACATACAGGACCCAGAGTCTGGCTGTTTTTCTTACAGGGACAAAAAGTTACAGCACACATCTGTACTGAAATGCTATATTTGCCAATAAAAATCAATCAAGCTGAGGAAAACTTGGCTCCAAACGAAACTATGCATGGTACTTTTACGCACTCCTTTCCAAAGCATTTCCAGTGACCAAAGTATCAAAAATCTCATTAATTTGGTTACTTTTACACTCTTCCCTCAGGAAGCACAGCATGTGAATCAAAAACCCTCAATTGTGCCTGCTATTTGGGTATTTCCAGTAGACCTTGGGGGAATAAGTACTGAGCTTTTCCCTTCTGACATAGGCTTTATTGAAGTTTCTTCAAGATACAGAAAGCCTACCGTTTCCTTTTTGCTTTGCCAGGAATTCAGCAAGAACAGACAACAGAACATATACCAGAGTGGCAGGTTATCACCTCTAAATAACAAAACACCCATACTCAATTTTTGAAAAGTACATAGCTCAAAACCTGCAACACTGTCCTCAAAGAAAAAAAAAAGAAAGTCTTAAACCAAGTGCACATTAAGGAAACTGAGAAGCTAGGACTCTTCCTCTCTGAATCATATTCTTATTTTTATTCTGTTTTTTTTTTCCCCTCAGAAGAAACAACTACTGTCACCACATTCCTTTCTTCCAGCTTATCGGTGCATGCCCTTGACCATGGTACAAAAGCAGCATTTACTAGCACTCTGCAGGTGAAAGATTATTCTTCTGTATAAATTATACACCTTAGAAGCTCAGCATTTCTTTCCCACTGAAAACCTATTCAAGTGTTCCCACATCTGTATGCTAAGTGGTTTGCCCCAGCCGGGGGGGGGGGGGTCAAATAATTGCTGATATTTCAAGAAACCTTATCTTTTAATGATTGGGATCAGAGGAAGGGTATGGCCATGAAAGAGACAGCTTGAAGCAGGCCTAATCTCTGGCATGGCTGTACCTACAGAGCTACAGCACTGCCACCAACATCACTTCCCCCACTTGTAATCTGCTCCCCAAGGGTGGTCAGCAGGGAGATTGAATTGAGTGAGGAAGTCTCTTACTGTGACCCTTCTGTCATGGGCAGTCTCTCTCCCTAGACAGCAACGTGCACCGGTGTCAGCAAAGTAGGCATAACCTCCATTGGAAAACAGCAACATGAACCTGCTAACAAGATCGTATTCCTGCTCCATCCCCCTTTGACTGTGGTAAATTCTCACTTCTTGGTTTCCAGAATGTTGGTTTCCACAGGTCTACCGTTTCACTAGTTTGTCTCTACCTGAAGACATCCCAGTGTGGAGCACTGCTCTGTCTTCCTCAGCTGATGGCTACAGCCAGGTCATCACCTTTTAATGGAGATGCTGAACATTTTCAGTTCACTCCTCGACTACTGTATGCAGTTTTGGGCACCACAATATAAGAAGGACGTAAAACTATTAGAGTGTCCAAAGGAGGGCTCCAAAGATGGTGAAGAATCTAGAGGACAAGACATACAAGGAGCAACTGAGGTCCCTTGGCTTGTTCAGCCCAGAGAAGAGGGGAGTGAGGAGAGGCCTCATGACAGCCTACAGCTTTCTAAAGACGATGTGGAGGGTCAGACACTGGTCTCCCTGGTGACAGTGACCAGACCCAAGGGAACAGCATGGAGCTGCATCAGGCGAGGGTCATGCTGGATGTTAAGGACAGGTTCTTGACTAGAGGGTGGTCAGGCTCTGGAACATGCTCCTCAGGGCACAGGTCATGGCCCCAAACTACCAGAATCCCAGAAGTGTTTTAACAATGCTCTCAGATGCAAGGTTTGAATTTTGGGTGGTCCTGTGTAGAGCCAGAAGTTGGACTTGATTATCCTTACAGGTACTTTCCCACTCAGGATATTCTATGATTCTATGCCAACAAACTACAACACATATCAGCACCAGGGGCTCAGCTCTCCTAATCAGTTCACCCAGGGCAGCAATACACAAGGGTGCATTTCCCAAGGCAGCCTTCAGCTTCCTTGCAGTGATAAGCCACCACCTTCTTCGCTTCCTTACAAAAAGCTATTAACTTAGCTCAACTTCTCGCAAGAAAGCCTACATGCTAATTGTGATTCATAAATAAAGAATAAAAATAATCTAAGTTGTGTCTTAAAACAAATTTCATCTATCCAGTCCAGTTTAATTTTCAGTTAATAAACTAACGCTCCCAGGATCAGTCACTCCCAAACATGCATAGAAGAGGCAGCCAACCCACGTAGCACAGGGATGGGGAGAGGGCCGCCATCCCCAGGACATCTGTGCAATGGGACGCCTTACAAGTTAAGGGCTGACGTGTTTTGCCAGAGGAGGCAACTGGAGCCAGGAGGATTAGTCACTTTTGTGGGGCCTGGGAAGGTGGGGAGGGAGGTCAGGCACTAGGGGCATATTCAGCCTGACACCAAAAAAAAAAAAAAGCAATTCTGATCCCTGCCTAGGCAAAACAGCAGCAGTGTTCATTCAGCTGTGAATTTATTGCGTGGGAGTTGCTACAGCTCTCTCAGGGAGATTTTTTTTTTTTTTTTTGCCTACACTGGGTTTTCTGTCTGGTGTGTTTTTTATTAACTCCTAGAGCATGTCTGTAAGAGGAGGTACATGGGGGCTGGGGAAGTGACAAAGGATGTTATTAGCAGACTGGCATTTCACAAGTTAAGCTGACTTTTCTGAAGTACTCATCACCATATACTGCTTAATAATGTGTAAAAAACTGTGAGAAAAAATGAGATAAGACCATCAATCCTGTTAAATTTGATCGAACAGTTTAAAGGATAGCCTGTCAGTTTTCAAATGCTCCAAGACAAAAAAGACTTTTGTTACTGAAGTCTCTAACACCAGGGCCCATTCTGGATGTCAGAATACTTGAGCCTATAGATAGAGTGAAGATGACAGATTAAAGACCAGTGCAGAAGTCACCGAACATAAAATCAACACGATAAAATTAGTTCCACGTTCCTGTTTGTAATCCACCCCAAATATTCTACAGCTGACAAAATGAACTGAAGTCTAGCTGTAACCCTGGAAAAACATAACTAAGTGTACAATTGAGACATGTCAGGCCAGAAATTTCAAAATATCATGTTCCTGAATACTCCCAATAACTGAGTCCTCTCTTCAGGATCTGTGATGGAAACAGATGCTTATCTTTCAAAAGCTTTACATGAATTTAACTGAAAGTACAAGCCCAGACAGCATGGAAGAGGACAAACCTAAACCAGAAGCTTCAATGCCAGAAGTCACAAGAAAAAAAAGTTATTTGTCTTCCAAGCAGTTTTGGTTGGTCCAAAGTCTGGTGGCTAAGATTTAAAGAAAACAGCCTGTCCTAGAAACGTAAAGTGGCAACAAAGAGCAGCTTTCTTTGATGCTGTAGTATCAAACTGCTTTTTATGACAGATCAATGCCACTTTGAGATAGCTGTTTCACCCTGTGATGTAGCAGATAGGTTTTGATTATTTTCAGAAGTGGTTGTGATTGGACTTCCATATTTCTCATCTTAAATTCTGCAGCCATACTTGTTCAATGGATGAAGTGCTGGTATTATGGCAACACAGCTGAGAAAAAGCTTATATAAATGCACTGATCATTCATCTGAACAATACAGAATTTGGTATTGCTGAGAATGAACAGCAAATAGGTCAGTCTGCCCACATTTTTCTTTAACACTTTACCAGAATTCTGCCACCCTTTTGTCTCTAGTACTTCAAGACTTCTCATTTTTTGACTTTCTATCCTTTACAAAAAAAAACGTACATGTTAACATGGTCATGTAAAGATAACAAAGTACTGGTATCCTTCTTAACCACATCAGACTGCTCAAGTTTTTGTAAAGAATTAACTGCCAGGAAACCACAGAAGTCAGACACAAAGAGTAGGAATTCATTATAAAACAAGAGGGTTTTTTCCTTCAGGCCAGAAGAGCCCTCTCTTAAGCTTCTGTTATATCACCTGCAAACAATCAAAGAACCCTGAAACAAACTGCCTCAGCATTCAACAAAAGCCTCTTTTTAATTTGGGTAAGTTACTATTCTACCTGATAGAGCATGCAGGAAGTGATCCAGCCTGATCTTGTAGCTCAAAACTGCTTTCACCACTGTCAAGAATTTAAAGCCATTGAGCCACCAGCAGCAATTCTATAAAAACAGAAAAGGTATTGTCTAGGGATAATTATTTTCGGAAAGCAATTCAGAGACCAGTTTCTGAAATAGCAGAAAAATAAATAAGAAACTAAAAAAAAAAAAATAGAGCAATCAGAATGACATGGAGCTGTGCATAAAGACATGGTGATGAAAATGAAAATAAGACCTATATAAATTAAGATAACCATATGCATAATACTACTAACAAAAAAAAAGAAGCAAGTTGTCTCCACTGATATGAAAAGTTCAGCTTGGGTAAAAATATGATGCCCATGGCACATTCTCTGGAAGTGCTGCTGAAGGAGTGATGGAGCAGCTCTCAGAATCCTGGAAGGGGCAATCTTGCAGATAATCAAAGTAGGTTTATGACTGGCAGTGAAGTTTCTACAGTCCTCTAACAGAACACTAAGTTGTGATATTGCATAGAAGGCTCAGAGTTGGGATATTCACATGTGTTTAAGGGCAGGGGAGCATTTGAGAAACCTCCATCATATCTGCTTGCAGTTCACTGTTCATCCTCTGTGTTCTGCTGCCCTGAAGCCTTCAGAGGCATACATTTGCATTAGCCAATAGGAAGAAGACACGTCCATTTAACAATAAGAACAAAGATGATTCATGAATGCATTTTAAGTGGTTGTCCCATGGAAAAGAAGTGATCAGAAGCCAGTTCCAGAAATTAGAAGTTTCTTAAAATGCTTTATACAAACAACACAGTGGCCATCCTCTGCAAACATCCTAATCTTACAGGGAAAGACTGGCTGTGTGCAAGTCAGCAGGAAGATACATTACTTTTTCTTCCTTGAAATACATCTTTGAGTTAAGAAAAAACACAAATTACTGTTCATCAGCACAATCACCATCAGCAGTCTTAAAATGTCTACTTAAGAATTTGTGTAAGCAGCACTTAAATTTAAATAAACGCACCTCAATTTATTTCAGTTCCTTCTATCTGAAAGATAAATCCCCTCCTCTAAGGTTCTGCTCTAAACTACTTCAGACTTTATCTTGAGAAGAGCCAGGTAGAAATTTTATTTAAAACTCCAGATTTGTTTTTAACAGTTTTCTGTTCAGAACAATTTCTGAACAGATTCTGAATGATTTCTGAGAAATTCCACATTTTCAGCTAGAACTGAGCCCTGGCTAGAGCAGAAGGAGTGTCCCAAGGGCAGCAGGTCCCAGCACAGTGCTCGCTAGCTGAACTATTCCAGTCCCAAATTATGAGCTCTGTGCCACCAGAATTGTGGCAAACAGAGAAAAATAGATCTGCTCTTTCATCAAGGATAACTCCTTCATTTGACTCAAACAACCAACTCACCAATCAAGCCAAATTAATGGCATGTGATTATTATGAAGGAGCATAGTGCTTGTGCACAATGGGGAAAAAAAACCTTAAATTTGAAGACTTAAAGTTGATAGCCCTTTTGAGTGCCCATCTCTTACTGATTCTGGTAAGATTTAAGGAGCACTTCTGAGGATTTTCACCACCATTTCTCAAACAGCTGTACCACTTGAGCTATTCACAGTCTCAGCATCTTAAAGTAATAACTGAAACATATTTTTCTACTATTTTCTTCTCATTAAAAAATGAAGCTTCCAAGCCATATTCACTTAATACCTCAGAGAATAGAGAAACAAAGGAGAAAAGGGAAGAAAGGTCACTGTCAGGCAAAGATCAAGTCTGGAAAATTTCAACTTGAGACATGAACATTTCAGGAAGTTATAAGCAACTGGAATAATAAAAGAATAACTGAAACACTGTAGGAATTTTAACTAGAGCTCTTGCTATGCAAACCGAATATTATTTAATGTATTTTAGCAGCATGCAGAAATGCTCCTTGGCTGAGACATAAATGATCTATGTTCTCAAGATCACTCCAGCTTGCCTGAGTGAGCAGAAGAAATGGGTATATAGTGTTGATCAGCGTAGCTCCCTTGCTTTCAGAGATACCAGTGAGTCATAGGAAAAGGGAGCACTATCAAAATCCTCCAACTTGGAACAGCTCATGTGGTTCACTGCCGCCTTACTTCCTCTCCATCACAGAACCACCAGTTCGGCCAGCCTCTCCCCAGGCCATCTTTATCAAAATCTGGTTTGTTCCAATGCCTACCACAAGGGCATACAGAAGTGAAGAAACACTTCTCCAATTTAAAACAAGTTGCTGTTCAAATCACAGGTTCAGTGTTTTTTGTGCACATCCCCTCAGCACATTCCCTTGAACTCCTTTGCAGAACAGTCATGGATCAAGTGAAGCCTAATCAAAGCTTTTCCCATCTCACTAAAGAAGAATCGTCAGACGAAATCCACCTTTTCCTGCTTCACTGCTCCAGAGGACCACAGGATGTAGAGAGGCATTCCGTAATTGCTGAATTCCTGTCAAAGTAACTGGTAGAACGATTATTTTTCCAAATAGTGTTATGTTTTAAAAAAAAAATAAAAAAATCAGACATCCTATGAAAACTCTACATGCCAACCCAGGCATTTAAATTATGAAGTCTCCCGCAGAAGAAAAAAAAACCCACACTTTGGAAGTTGACTCCACTTAGCAAGTATTTGCAAAGGGCAAGAATGCCTAAATACACAGAGTTGCTCCAGACGCATTGCCACTAGTATCTTCTTTTAAGTTCCTTCCACACACTGTGATACTGTGAGCATTTCAGTCTGAAACTAGGTCATAAACTTCTCTATTGGAAAGCATTTATAGCTGTTTGGACTGGATTATTCTGTTCAAGAGGTTATAATAATAAAGGAAGTTTGAAAGTGTACTTTCTCTAAACTCCTAGTATGCCATTGCCAGTTTGAGAAACTGGCTCATTACTTATCCTTGTTTGGCTCTCCTATACTCAATTTGTTGCTTGCTTTGACCTCTTTCTGGACAAATATAAAACTTACTGTTTCATCATATTAATATGAAGGAGAATAAAAAAGTTTCTCATTTATCCCTGTTCTAGAATCAGTTTTACAAAAACACAAACAGAGTTTCAACAGCCATTCAGATATTAAAGTCCTGCCAAAGTTTACAGTCAGTTATATCCTGTTACAAAAGGAAAAATAAAATAAAACACCTCTGCTCTGTTTTTTCAGTTCTGTACAAATTTCTGTCAAGAAACAACCTCCCTCCTTATATTCACATGCATCCAGATGATCTGTGGATAAACCTTATTCTCTCCAGTCTAATCAAATTGGCCAGCTCACCTTCTACTCTTCCAAACATTCTCACACACTCCTTCCTGCATAGGCAAGCACAACCGAGAATTTGCTATCTTTCTTTCCATCCTGCCTTTTTGAATACTTAAAACAGTAAGCAATCGCTCCATCCACAGTTCAGTCTTGCAAGGCCTGTCATTTGAGGTTTCTTCTGTTTGCTCTCCATTAAGCAGCTGGTCTTGCCACAGGCAAATTCAGGGTCCAGTAGCTTCCCAGAAGAGATTCAAAGGCAAACTTCTGCCCATTTTCTGGGGACTTGAGGAACAAGGTGTCCAGTTGTTTTCTTTAAGTGAGAAAGATGTCTTAGCAACCTTTTGTGTGCTTTTCCATAAGCCATCAGAACATAGGCAGGGGAGTTGTCTTCAACTGAAAAAGCCTTAACTGATATGCTGCACCTAACTTGCTTTCCATCTTACAAGGATTCAGCTGAAAGCTTTGGACAGTAAGGTGACCCTTTGTAAGAGCTGTCTTATTTTCTTCCCCAAATATAGGCACAGAAAGAAAAACCAAGGGCAGACTGGATGAAAATGTATGTACAATATTAAGTTGGCTGTATAATCAGGATCAAATGCAAGTCCACGACCTTCACTGCATTTAGAAGAAAACCAAAAAATTGAGAGCAAAAATAAACTCAACTTTTACCCAGCTGCAATATCTTTTTCTCCAGAATATTCTCTGCCAACAAGGAGAATCCATATAATTAAATTATTAGCCTTCAACTAGCTTTAAGGTTTTAGCTAAAAGTTGTTTGTTGCTTCTGTCTGCTTCTCCATAATTTTAAAAGCCTTTACTCTTAAAACTACAGTGATCTGTATTCAATACTTAACACATCTGTGTTTTTTTTCTTCCCCAAAGAGAATCATCTTCAGCACAGAAGCTGCAGCCTTATCCAGTTTGACAGTTCTACTGCAGTAGTTAATATTATATATACTGCACAGTATATTTTTGTGACACACCATCTAACCAAGTCAGGTAAACTTATACAATATTCACACTTCCTTTTATAGCCTTGATATAGTAGTTGAAACAGATGGAGTCAGGTCTTCAACACAGTGATTCTGCAGCAAAGAGACTATGGAATAATTATTTTCTTTTAACCCACCTAAATTTCTGTGAAGCTAACAACAATGTTTTAAATGATATATATATAAATAAAAGGATATATATAAATATATTCTGATTAATAGTTCTATGTTTTAACGCGTTGCTGGGAGGCTCAGCTCATAGAGTGCATGTCCCCATGATATTTCAACTTAGTTTCTTCCACACAACCTCGAATTCTATCAGGAAAAAACTGCCAGGGTAACTGCCTCACAGCTTGGCAGACTGAACACCTTCTTTTATTTCTGAAATTCAGAGGAGTAGAACAAAATGAAGTCCAAATTATTCATCATCATCTAAAAAAATAGATATTAAAAGCATGCAAAATGAGTTCAAAGAGAAAAGCAAGGCATGTGTGAGAAGCTGCTTCAAATCTATATATTTTGAAAGTGACAGTAATCAGTCACAGAAGCCCTTCAGTTTCATTTCCCTTTGTAACTCTTTAAAAAGATACTTTCTTTAAAACTTAGGAGCCATCCTCCATTTCCATTGTCCCACTACAGCAGAAAGGGCATAGTGCAACTCCTGATTTTCCTGGCATATTTTCCTAGTCCCCAGATTAAGTGACATCAGCAAGCAGGAGGTTGAAGACACAGACAGGGAGGGCTCCCGGAGGGCTCCCTCCCCGCATTGCATTCAGTTGGGGAATTCTGAATTGCACAAAATCACAAAGCCCAGAAATCTGGGATGAAAATGTAGCAAAAAAAAATTCATGGAAGGGGGAAAGTATACCCAAGGCTACTCAACAAAGAGGCCACCACTGACACAGGTCCTTCATCTGCAGATTACGAGCGGTTGAGATGGGAAGCAAGCACATGTTGGTTTTCCACCCTTCTCTCCAGGTATCAGCTACCAGCCACTCTCTAGGACAGCAATCTGCTATGCCTTACTAAGGGTTTAGATTTAAACTGGATCCTCAATCTAGCCAATACTGACTTTTGATGTGTTTGCTGTGTTCATGTTCTTATGACCCAGAGTAGTTGCAGAACAAAGTATACCCCAAGGTCATCCATTTGTATATTTTGTACCCTTATCTGAAGGCAAGGCAGACATCTGGCTCCCACATGGACACAGTGCAGTCTTTGCCATGCGTATCTTCACAATACTCTTGCAAAGGAAGAAAAAAAAGAGGCCAACTGGAGACCAGAAGTAAGAGCCATGTATGTACTCAGAGACCATTCTTTTGCTTCATCTGAAATGTATGTTGGCAGCTGTAAGCATCAGCTTCCCAGCAGCTCTATGCTACCAGCATAACAAGGCCCATATGGACAGAAAGCTCAGTGCACCCCTGGGCACATGAGTTCTGCCCAGAGTACTTTTTTGCTCCTCATCCTACTAGTTCTCTTCATTAGAAATGCAAGCACATAGGTGTTCAGGCACTTACCTCCCACTGATGTGGGGAGTGAAGAGTTTACCCTAGGCTTCCCTGGAAGACTGTGACAGAGCAAGAATTGAATCAAAACCAACATTACTTGCTTGCCTTTGGGTAGGCTTTAAAGAGCTTGGGTTAATTACCAAAAGTATCAACAACTTGACTATTATTCCCTGGATTGTCACAGCCTCAAAGAACAGGTACTAAAGCCACTCAAGATATTCAGAAATTGCCCTCATATTCAGGCCTATAGTTGTGACTACTAACACAAAATTAAATTCAAAAGTAAATGAAGGAAATACTTTTATACAGTGGCAAGAATAAAGACTATAACAGCAGCCGGCTCATTTGTACCCACAACTCTAATCAATTAGAGAGGATAATTATGTATTACTGGTAATCTTACAGTTTATCAACATCACATCACTCTTGTACATGGCAAGACTGAGAAAAAGAGTTTGCAGCTTTATGCTAAAAATCAGTACTAGCACACACCTTTTTACTTTATGTCACATTCTTGGATGTTTTAATGGGAACAGATCTTTCACAGAAAAGGATTTGTTTAGAAAAAAATTGAAGAAGTCTCTATTTTAAAGTTGAGACATGGGAAGAAAGAGCAGAAACCTTCATCAGACTAGTCATGACCACTACAGATCTTTGTGCAAAATCTGAATGACTAAAGCTGAATCACAAGGGACAGTAGAAAACAATTTCCTGGATCCAGTATCTCCCCAGTGGAACAGACTGGAATTCACTACAAATATGCAAAAAAAAAATTTTGCTTTCCTCTTTACGGTGATATTTTTAGAAAACTATGAGCAGACTAGCTGGTAAAAAAACTTTAGTAAGGGGTCAACCTCAAAATTGTATTTTTCAGCAGAGAAAGTGTGGCTTAAGAGAAGTAAAGTCTTCTGGAATAGATGTTCCAATCTGGTATAAGTTAAAGTAGATGGAACTAATTCCTGAAGGAGCAAGTGGGTCAATGGGAGAATTAGTAGTGACAGACCGTATTTTATAATAATCTTTCAATCATTAAAACCCAATTTAACATGTAACGTCATCTGTTGTCAGAATTACCAAACCTGGGAGGAAAACCAAAAACCTGTTTGTGATGATTTACAGAGAGACATATGCAAACATTCATGTGGACAAGAGATTATTTATATTTTATATTCAGTAAGTTTTGATGCTGTAATGTTGAAGACTGCTACTATTGAAACTTAACCAAAACAATGTGAAGAAAGTTAATGAACAACTGTACCAAATGGAATATATCTGGTTTCCTACCTGAAGTGTGTTCATCAATCATTACTGCTGTGCTAGGAAAATGCTTCAGCAATCACAAAAAAAAAAAGATCTGGAGAGTTCCTAAATGATTAAAAAGAAATGCAAGCAAGTTACATGATACAGAAGTCTAATTCCACAGCAAACAGTAGAGTCACACTTCAGAGTTCAGTCTCATACTGCACTTGTAAGGATTATTTTGTTCTTTTTCTAGTCTTTTTATTTTTAAAAAACAAAACAGTGGTGCATTCATCTGAGGCAGAGCTAAAACAATACAAAATTCAATTACTAACAACACTGGAAAAAAAAAAAACATGATTTGCAAAGATAGCTATACCAAAAGAAAAGCAGTTATCCCTACTCAGTTAAATGATTTGGCAACTGTTCTGTATCCACAACTTCATGTGTTGATATTAATTCAGACCGTATACAGAGAAGTTTTTCAGTTCTCACAGGAAAAGAAATAAATGTTTCCAAATCATGGCTGCATTTCACAGAAAGAATGATTTAAGCCAAATGCGAAACACATGGATTTTCTTAAAATTTACCCTTTATTTTTAATTTGAGTTGGAAAGCTCCATTTTTCTAAAACATGTAGGTATAAAGAACACTTTAAAATTCCAGACAAAGCATTCTTCAGAGTTATAGTGTGATTTTAGAACCACAAGTCTGATAAAACACAATATAACTAATCCAAGCTGCAGTATCCCCACAGTCTTCTTTTTAAATGAAACACTAAATTGGAAAAAATACACAATGCTAATACTGCATACATCTGCTTGATTAAAACAGTAATTATGCAGTAATGTAGGTAGCAAATTAACCTCTCAGTTTCCAGGTTTGATAGCACATCACCATAAAATTCATTGGCAAAATGCACTTTCTAGAACACAAGTAATTTTTCATAAAAGCATGCCTACGTGTGTCATTTTATAAGAAATAGCAAAATTCATAGTAAATAGTATCTATCTCACACACACAAGTTTTCCCTATATTCAGCTACCCTAATGGAAGGTGCAAGGTGAAAACTCAGTAGGTTCTACTCAATTCTTAGCAGTCTACAACACATGAAACAACATTCTCTGTTCTGATACTTCAATACAGTTATGGGTACCTCAGCAGAAATTATGGATACCTTAGCCTTCTGCTCCAGTAAATAAGGCTAGCAAGTTATTATCTGGACTATGGCTACAATGCTTTTTCACTGTTTCACATATTATGAAATGAAGTTCAGATAATCCACATGGACATACCCATCTCATTTTCTATAGAATGTATAATGTCTTATCTGATGCACATATATGTATACTTGCATAAAAATATGAAGTTCCTCTTACAAGGAAAAATAGATTTTTTTTTTTCTAATGAAGAAAACTAGTAGGATGAGGCACACAAAAAAAAAAAAAAACAAACAAGTTTTAACTGCTAGTGTTAGTTTTAGTTAGAAAACAACTTACAAGATGTGCATTCATGCTATTAAGTGACATTTCCAAGAAAATCGCAACCCTCTATCCACTTTTACATCCTGTTAGCACAAACTAGTCAATGCAACTGTAAAAGACCATAAAGGAGAATTGACAGTTTTACCTAGAAAGGTTTTGGTCTAAAATTTTCACCTTGCAACATACTAAGTCTTTGGAAACCTAGTCAGATTAAAGTGAAGACAACACACTCATGAATGCTGCCAATTGTTTCCACAGAAATGTGCTTGCTTCTCTTCCAACATAGTCACTTCATGGAAATCACATAGGTTCTTTTACTGAGGACACTAAGGGACACAGGAAAAGCAGAATACCATGCTGTAGCAGAGGCTGCCTTCCTGAATGTACAGCCAGAAAAATCACACCATCCAAGATTAAAATGAAGTTAAGAAGGAATATGCTTATTTTACCTAAATACAAGTAGTATCTACCTTTAGAAAATCATTGCCATTTGCAACTAATCAAAGCCACACTGATTTTTAAACAAAAGACCATCAGAAGAGTTTGATGTAGGGTGCTAGAGCAAGGGTATAATAAAAACCAAAAGGTCATATGGATTCCTGTGCAGACTGTGGCTTCTCAGCCATCTCTGCAGCCCGTTGGTGGTCCCTGCAGTTTCAGAAGGTGGTCCACAACAATATCATGAAGACGACAAATTGAAGCCACATTTCTGTTTGTGCAAGCAAGAAAACAGGAGAGAAATAAAAGGAGCAGATGAACATTCAGAGTTTAGAATGATTCTCATTTAGTCACAAATTAAAACCATTGTTGAAGCACAGCACAGTATTGCCCATATTCTTTTCTCCGAGAAAAAGAATTAGGCTTTGATGAAACAAAGATAGAGGAATAATTTTGCAAGTTATATCTATTCACAAATACAGACACAAACAGGTCTCAAAAGGGCAATGTCTTTGAAGTAGAAGTAAGAAACAAAAAGCACAAAAAAGAATCCAAAATGCTTTCTAGTTCTTGGCTCTAAGCTTGTGCTAAAGCACTACCTCTGCTCCTTACCATGGAGGATCGTGTTCATGCACCAGCCTTCACTCCTTGGCTACAATGCCACTAGCTCCTGGCAGGCAAACTGGACAGGCATCAAGGCATTTTTCTAGCCAGGCCTCCAATGGGGTTAGCTACCCACATACCAGAGTCACCTCCCCAGCCCCACAGAGTGAGTGACAAAGCTGAGATATAGCTACTAGAATAAGATGACTTCTGTCTGATTTCTTAAGCAATGCAGTCACATTAGTAAGATGTAATTACTTGTTTTCCTTCCCAAAGAATTGGATGCAAGTATGGTTTTGAATACTTAGATAATAGGGCTGTATGAGACTGGCAGCTCTAAAATGCTGGGAAAGTCAACAAAGAGTATAGCAGCCCTCAACCGCCAACAGAAAAGAACTTGTGAGTGAGGAAGCTCCCTTGTAGCCTCCTCTGATCTCCAGCAGGCCTGGAGAAAGGTACAGTGGCTGCTCTAAAAGTAATGCCTCCTATTTTATTATTTATGACATCAGAGGTGGATGTTGGTGGTATGGTAGTAGAGACTGAACCTTCCCATCAATAACTCATAACATGTCATTGCAATGCAACAGACAGCATCAGAGGGGCAGTCTGGAAAAAACTGCATCTAACTTGTAAGTGTATATGAAGCAAAAGCATGGAACTGATTTCCATTGTATGGAAAAATTGGCACCCACCATGTTTTTTGAGCATTGACGGAGACCAAACAGTGGATGTGTGCGCAGTGAGGCAATAGGTAGTGCATCTCAGCAGTGGGGACAGCAACAGTGGGTCACATCTGGTGGTGCAGTTTTGTTTTGTTTTGTTTTAAAAGCACAGCATGCATGCAGGCTCTTGTTCATCACTGGTGAAAATGCATAGCTAATGGTAACTATGTTGGAAAAGAGTGTTTCGTAGCTGAGAATTTACTCTATCAAATAGGTTACTGTGTTCTTTTTATCTGTTGTACTTTCCATGGAAATAAGTAGGAGATGTTACTTTCAGAGAAACCTACATACAATTTGGAGAAGAAAACATGGTGTCCATGCATGAAGCTGAAGAATAACAAACATTCACTGTTTCTGCCAGGAATTTAAAACCAGATTATATTGGCTGCAGAAAATAACACACACACTTCTGGAGCAACGAAACACAAGCTCGACAGTTATGGCTGTTAGGCTCAGTCCAATCACCTCTATCTGCATAAAGGCAAAAGACTGTCTGAAATGATGAAACATACCATGAAGCATTCATTTTCCTTCATAAGCAGTCTGTCTACCACTGAAAGAACTAGCATAGGGTTTAGTTTAAGAAAAACAAAAACATTTGTAGGTAAGGAATTAAAGTGTTACCATGAACTAGTTCAATCCCATCCTTTGTTCCCATTTGAGAAGTGCAATAGAAGCAGAAAGGCAGAGGCATGTAGGGCTGAATAACCATTCATTAACAATGTTAATAGTAAAGATTTATTCTCCCCCCACCCCCTCCATGGTCTCTTGTACTTACTATGGTGAAATTAAGATTTTTTTACTCCAAGCAAACTCCTGCTAATCCTTTTATTTAGGTTCAGTGCTACAGTACTGACCCTGCAAGAACATTCATCTATATTCACAGCTGGAGCTGCAGACTCTGGCTTGAAGTAATTAATGACTTCACAAAGCAAAAGCAACTGAAAGGCCAAGCACTTATCTAAAAGAAAATCTGAATTTGACCATCTTAAAGAACAGGATGAAAACAGGACATATAATCAGACAGCTCATCAAAAGCTGATATCAAAGACATCTGACACATTAGAGAAGTACAATGTAGGGAAAAAAAATCTTAAGTTCTGTCATACCATAAAACATACATCAGTTCTTAAAAAAGAAAAAAAAGAAACTGAATTTTAATACCAGATTAAATTCAACCCCAGTGAACTGCTATCAAGAGAGCAGTCAGAATTAGGAGTGCTCAGCTCCATCCACTCAGCCTGATTTTCTATTATCTCATACCTTCGAGAGTTACTTGCTCATTTGCAAGATTAATCTAAAGTTATAACATTACCGGATGAAATACTGGTTCTTGCTTCAATTTGCTTGTCAACTTCTCAGTCCATTTTCTTTAACGTAAGCAAATAATACGAGGAGCTCAAAGGACAGTGGAAAGTCAGGTTGTATGATTCCATTTGTGGCCATCAGGACAGGGAGTGCAGAAGGGCATTAAACAGCTTGTGAGCAGATAGAACTTTAAAGCATGAATGGCAACATGCACATGGAAGATAAAATCTGGACCCTCCACTTTGGATGGACTTCAGGAAAATATTCCTCATATTAAGATTTCTAGAGTAGTGTTCAGGCTCAACACTTCTTAAAATACTCCTTTGCTAAGTACTGAGTAGATGCATCACACTGCTGTTTTGTACAGAATGCATTTGGTGACTTGAATTAACTTGATCACATGTGCATACATTTATCACCCTTCTAATAATATGAAAGCTTGACCCATTAAACTGATCTGGAATTATTTGTACATCCACATTCACAACAATTTATTTTGAGCATATTGCAGTGAAATGTTTACTTAGCTTTTCTAAAAGCTGGGCATCTCTGACACTTGAGACCTCAATATCTTGAATTTTTCAAATCATTGCCTTCCTAATCAAGGAATAAATGGACATAAAAGCTTCATTTAATGAAAATAATTTAGAAGCACATTTTCTTGCTAGGAGAATCCAGGCATAGAAAAGCCAGAGCATTTTTGAATCTTACCCACATTTTAATTTTAGCATTCAATTTACTCACTTTCTTAAAAAATACATTTGCAGCAAAACTTTACATCCACACTGGAACTCTTACAAATGTCCATCTGAAGCAGTACGAGCAGCTCTTTACTGAAGCTGGTAAACCACTAGAAACACTGTCAGAAAGAACTATAGGTTTTTGGTGATCCATACTATTTACCATCAAAACAATGCCAAATTCAATTAATCTCCTTTAGGTCCAGGATCTTTATCCTTCTGAAGTTAAAATGTTTAATTAAATCACACCAATGATGGAGCATTCCTCCCTTTGCCATTCCACTATCCTTTTATTTTTACTAGTCCATTTAGCATAGATGCCTTTAACACTGTGTTCCTAAAAAGACCCAACTTAAAAGATTCAGGTCAAGCTGACTGAAATTACTCTATTATACTGGCATAGTGCATCCACTAAGGAAATCACATGCAGCATCAAGCACTTTTCAGTCTTTGGAGGTTTCCCTGCTGCTAGCTGCTGGATGAGGAGGACAAGATCTAGCAGAAGAGGCCAAAGGGAGCATGGAGTCCTTTGCAGCAGTTCTGGGAGGAGGCTGGATCTGCCTGACAGATCCTCCTCCTGCTACACATTTCAGTTGCTTTGATACTCTATCTGCTGAACAGTTGCATTTGAATGTCTTTACAGAAGAAAATTCCTATTAAACACTTCTTTGCATAGAGCTATCAGCACCTGAGAAAGAACAGTGCAGTAATCATGTTTTGATTGTTTTTCCTCATTTAGTCTTTCTTAATGCTGCCAGTCCCCAAAAAGGAACAAATTCCCTGGGCAGGACTCATCAGGTCACACAGCTTAGAGTGGTCTCTGCAGGTCAGCTATGCCCACGGTGCTCCCAGGTTAATTGGAGTGCAAGCAGTGAAACTGGAGCTTGATGCAGAAAGAACGATGGATGCCTAGCAGCAGCCTAGGTAACCTACTTGCACCACATTGCCAGAACCAGAAAATTCACTCCATGCTTCTTTCCAAAGTACCTAAATTAAAAACAGTCCTCAAATTAAAAGCTTGCTTAATTCACTTAGAGGAAAAAAAATAGAAAAGCCATCATGAGCTGTGGTAGCAGCAACTTTTTTTTTTTTTCCTTTTCTAATTTTGTTCTTTTTATTATCATTATCCCATGTGGCTTTCAGGAAGTCCCTACAAGCTAGTCACTGTTATGAAGATGGCCTATTTTAATCAATCCCTTGACAGGAACAGCTAATTATCTAACTTTTCTGGCCAAACTACCAGATGGCTTTAGTTCTATACTTAACTTGATTTTAGTTTTCAGTCAGTAATGTTATTTGCATATTCAATGTCTGCGATGACACAGAACAGAAATAATACCAGTACCAATACCAGCATCTAAGGTACACACAGAATATTTACTGCACTGTTCCACTAAAAAATAAAAATCTAGTCACTTAAAGTGACAGTTATCTCCCACATTTTCTTTTCTTACTAAATTCCTGAAAGCCAAAGGCCTTCCCTTTTACCAGCAGGTTCCGACCATCATCAGGCTGCCAGAGCTGCAGACCTTGCAGTGCACCGACCTGCACCACACACCAGAAGCAGATTGCAGTCATCTACAGAAGCAGGCAGGCTTGGGCCAGCTCTGGGGATGGGAATTCAGGCAGGATTTGAGCATCTATTGCAGTGTACCATGCCATGTGTGAAAAGCAAAAAAACAGTAAGGGCATGAAGGCAGCAGCCACTCCCAGTATGCCCTGGGAACATACAGCTGTGTCTGAACAAAAAGCCAACCGGGATCATCCATGAACAAGTTGAGGCCAAGATCACCCAACTGAAGGAGCTTTATGCACAAACACAGGGCATGTTATCTTTAAGGCAGGCAAAAATGTAGGGATATTAACCGTGACAAGCATATTACTTACAATGCAGACTCCTGTTACGTCATTACTATATTTCAAATTCCAGAGTTATTTTTACATATACATATTGAACCCAGTCATCTTTCTATATATACTAGCACTGCAAATGTTGATTTTTTTTCCCCAAATGGGTTAAAATTACAGTGAATAAGTATAACCTTCAATGATGTTGCAACACACTACAAAGTAAATAACTGAAGAACCTAGACTTGAGAAAAACTCTTCCGGCAGGGACAGCACAAGAGTTACAGCCACTTTGAATACGACACTGTAGA